>NW_007577784.1:314007-347229 GCF_000690725.1 Stegastes partitus
ACACTTTTTTCCTATAATACATCCAACTCAGAAAGCCTCAACTGACCAATCAGAGTTGATCCAAGTATCCTGCAGAGTAGGCGCCACTCGAACACTTTCCATCAGAAGAACAGGGGCGATGAGATTCCTCTAAACCAGGGGTGTCCAATCCTGGTCCTCGAGGGCCGCAATCCTGCAAGTTTTAGATGTTTCCCTCTTCCAACACACCTGATTCAAATGATCAGAGCTTCTGCAGAGCTTGATGATGAGCTGATCATATGAATCAGGTGTGTTGGAAGAGGGAAACATCTAAAACATGCAGGACTGCGGCCCTCGAGGACCAGGATTGGACACCCCTGCTCTAAACTCTGCAGCCCAGACAAGAAAAAACACCAAGAAGAAGCAGAACTAGCATTAAAACTGCACTGTACAAATCAGGGAGAGAACGAGCAAGTTGCAAGAAAAGGGGTAATGATATGCCGTGGACAACCCTACTTCTGTTAGCTAGCTAGGATTAGCAGCTGTAACGCTATATAGACATCACTCGATATTATCAGGACATCATTAGCGAACCACCAAAAGACAGAATTGTTCTCTTTCGGTTCTTTCACTGAATTAGTCACTCAGATCCAAAAATACATTTTAATATTATGAGCCACGAACATGGCTAACTACAGGCAGGCGGGGGGGGGATCTAGCTTGCTAGCCAAGTTTGGTTTTGCGTCAACACATTCGTCATGTTGTTGGTGTTGAAAATACTCTTGGACAAAGTCGTTTGAGTTGGACAGACCGCTGGCTCTCAGACTGTTTGCTGTAGGATCACGACAGTGTGTACGCACAACGACAGAAATAAGCATCAGATTTATAAAGCCGCACACGAGTATTTAGTTTAATATACTTCAGTCTTTGTGGAAACGAGTGAGCATCATTTCCTCTCACTCAGTTTATCCATCAGCGGATCTAGAAACGCTCTTAAACGTAACCATTGCACACGGCTGTGGCTATTTGCAGCACCTAATTCATTACATGTAACGTCTCAATCAGCGTGATTATACAGCGGAGGAATGATTAATCTATAGAGGTCATACCGAAACAGACTTCAGGAAACGCTTCACAGTCCAGGATCAAACGAGAACATCATTAACGGTGGAAGTAACGGCTCAAATGTAAGTAAAATGAATGATGGATTGTTTTATATAAATTTAGAAATAAATGCACATCTGGATGAAATTTTAAGGGACGCAGTAAGTGTTGACAATCCAAACGGGGAAAATGGTTTAAATCAGCCTCTAATCTCTTATTTCATGTTCATCTCATCATATTATGGGCTGTTGTTGCCTTAATTAATATGAAAATAATGTTACAGCCACTTTATTAAAATCCACAAATGTAATTACTAATATGGTGACACAGTTGGGGTGTTTTTTTTCTGATTTATTCACAAACAAAAAACAAAAGATTTGCCATTTTTGTACCCAGACTGCTGACTTTGGACAAATGAAAGCTTGTTCAGGAGACAAGTGCCTAAAAGGTTAAAGGTGGTTTTAACCCATTGATTGATCTGCTGAAGGCCAGGAGTGAAAGAACAGGTTCAGTGTGACGATTTCAAATCTCGGTTTTGATTAACGAGCCCCTTCCTTTAAGGACTCTTCTGCCATTTGCTGAAAACAGACCTCCCCGCCGACAACTCTGAAAAATGGAGCTTGTTAAATTGTGAGTTTTTGCATTAATTTGCCCTTTTTTTATTCCTTTTCCCCTGCCTTTTTTGCCCTTCCATCTCCTCGCTTGTCTTTTTCTTCTCCCCCCACCGAGTCTACTTCGTGCTCCCAAAGTCCCAATTCCACATTTCCCTCCCAATCACAGACTCCCCGAGGATCGGAGGCCCTCTCCGGTCGTTCTCCTCCCTCCTGAGACAAACACATGAGGAAGGTTCACACACACATGCACGCACACACACTCATAATTACACACTCACACACAAACACCAATCTCTCTGCCTCATCCCTTTATCCTCCATCACCATCCCTTTCCCAGATGTGCCCCATCCCAGGAGAGAATCTCCCATCATCCCCGAAATAATAAAATAAAAGCCCCGCCGCCTTGCTCCCCGGCACCCTGCAGCCCCCTTTTTACTGAAGAGGGGGGAAGACGTGCTGATGAATGTGGTGGGGCAGATGTGGATGAGAGGAGAGCAATTAAAATCTTCTGTGCTCTCCTTTTCTCTCCAGATCCACAGGGAAAAGTGGGAGACAGAGATTGTGTCTGGCGTAAAAAAAAAAAAAAGAAGAAGAAAGAAATCTATCTTATCTCAATCAGAGAAACCTATTTTGAAGGCTGAATAAAGACAAAAGAACCACTTGCTTTTATGGGATTCCTCATATGCAGAATCAAGGTCATTTAGGTCTGCTGAGGACAACATTTATAAAACAACTATGGTGAAGTCGTACCGTGTTGGGCGACAATAAAACCATTAAACATTAGGTTTCTGTAGATTTAATGGCACAAATATTTAGTTAAATCTGCTGAATTTACTATTTAGTCATGTGAGGAGCACAGCCATTTGGTGCGATGACAGAAATTACAATAATAAATACAAGCTAATGTAACCTAAAACTATCAGTGGCCAAATATATCCTCTGTGGTGGCCATGAATGGGACGAGCTGCAATAAAGAGAAGAAACTCTCCCCAGGAAGATGAAACCACATCCACACCGAGCCACAAAGACCTTAACGTACCGCTTTGTGGCAGGGGGAGCACTAATGATTCAAATAACAAAAGGGAGGAGCAACAAACCCCCAACTGAAATGGTAACTCAGGTGTTAATGGCTCCTTAAGGATATAAGTATGTGGAACTCCCAACTAGTCGGTCAGAACTGATGAAGCCTCTTGGATGAGAGGTGGAACGTCTTCAAGGAACTCAAGCAAGTCCAGCTGCTACGATCAAACTACAAGAACTACCATGACCTGGATGACTGAGAATCTTCCCAGACAAGAAACCAAACTAATTCACAAAATTAGCAAACAAAACCAGTAATGCGTCACATGACATGCGACATAGCAGCATTTAACTACTAATTTTCCACTTTTTAGCTTTCATGTATATCCCCTCATACATCTGATTTAAAATGATACCTAACTTCCCGACCACCTTTGATTTCTGACACATCTTTGAATGCATTTCCATCTTCACAGTACCTTCGCAAACACAATATTTTCATCATTATGCTCCAGAAGTGGTCAAAAACCCCACTTGGTACCTGAAAGTTTAGGTCAAGACCGGGCTACTGTACAAGCCCTACTTCCACTGTAGATATGACCAACTGAATTAAAACATCAAGGTTCAGAAGTTCCTTTGTTATTATTATTATTATTATTATTAGTAGCAGTAGTAGTAGTAGTAGTATCATCATGATTATTATTATTCCTACAGGATTTTATATAGTATTTAAATTGTATGTCATAAAATAAGGTCAAACCCATGTTTCCATTGAACTCCATTTGTGTTTTGTCTTTAAGGTTGAGTCCCTCACATTTAAACCCTGACCAATACCAGTGTCTGGTAATCAGTACCTTTTTTTTCTGGCACGTCACTCTCTTTGTAAAGAACAAAACGAAGTTGACACATTTGCTTTATTGCAGGACAACCATCCATCCATCCATCCATCATCTATACACCACTTAATCCTCACTAGGGTCGCGGGGTCTATCCCAGCTGACTTAGGGTGAAGGCAGGGGACACCTGGACAGGTCACCAGTCTATCACAGGGCCACACTTAGAGACAGACAACCAAGCACACTCACATTCACACCTACGGACAATTTAGAATCACCAATTAACCTCAACATGTGTCTGGACTGTGTGGGAGGAAGCTGGACAACCCGGAGAGAACCCACGCTGCACGGGGAGAACATGGAGACTCCACGCAGAAAGATCCCGGGTGTCCACACCGGGACGCGAACCAGCAACCTTCTAGCTGCAAGGCTACCAACTGTGCCACCCTGCAGCCAGGACAATCATACTGTCTCAAAACAACTTGTAGTTAATACTGTACATCAGGTAGGTGCAGTGGGGCCTCGTCTCTGTTGTGTAAAGGACAAACAAGGCCCAGTTCAGGCAACACTATGACAGTGTCTCTCAGCCTCTCTTCATCAGTGCAGAGTGAAGCCAGTTGAATATAAAATCAGAGGTCTCCTTTCCACGGTGAGAAGCTGCAGAGGTGTGAAAGTAACACTGGACTCCTTATGTGCTTGCTACTAACTCAGGAGAAGATCTGGATCTCCAACAGTGCTTAATAGAAGCATCAATGAACTAAACTATCAGAGTTCACTTCAGTGCATCAGTTTTGTGCAAATTTGTACAGAGGTGCTGCTGATGCTAAACATTCCTCCCACAAAAAAACAAACACTTCAGATTTACTATAATAAGAACCCCGAGGCCCCACAGGAGAAACTCAATACAACACAATCATTAGTTCATCTCTGAGATTCACACCTTTTCTTTCTTCAGTTCTTTATACGTCTACCAAAATCTTTGATGACAGACTTCCTCAGAATGAAACCAGGCAGTCATCTTGTCACCCGATATTTTGATATCAACAGTTTTTCATGGTGCATCTATAAATGTCATGTCCTTATGCAACCCCATCTGAGCGCGACAGCTTTACCGTAGTATCATCCAAACAAAGAATGTACACAACTAGACATCGACCCCAAACTGAGAAAGTAATAAATCGTAATGAATCCTCATTTACACAATCCGCTAAACACCTCCTGGTCAAAATGACTTCCGATGTGTGACATACTTTATAAATCCACATCCAAATCCCTCCTCCATAAGCTGGACACTATCCACCACACTGCCATCCGTTTTGTCACTGGTGCCCCCTTCACGACTCACCACTGTACAGCCTGGTTAACTGGCCCTCTCTTCACTCCCGCAGGCAAACCCATTGGTATTTGTTCATTTATAAAACTATCATTGGTCAAACTACCTATGTTCACTACTCATCACCCGTCACATCAGCCGCTCACGTCGCCACAGCAACCTCATCCACCTCCTCGTCCCCAAAGCCCGCACTGTCTTTGGCCGCGATTCATTTCAGTTTTCTGCAGCTTTCGACTGGAACCAGTTACAAAAAACACTCAAATTCAGTGTCTTTATACCTTTATTTTCTTTTAAAAATATGGTGAAGGAACTATTTACTGAGTCCTGTACCTGCTTTTAGTTTTTTTTATCTTCAAAGCCTTTTATTGTTACGTTTTGTTTGTGTATTGTTTTTGATGGCTGTATTGTATTTTCTGCTCTGTGCTGCCTCTTGACCAGGTCGTTATTGTAAATGAGAATTCTCAATTAACCCACCTGGTTAAATAAAGGAAAAATAAATTTAAAAAAAAAAAGACAGTTTTGGTCTTTGTAGGTTGATGTTGCGGTATCCGACGCAATTTTGCTCGGATCCACATAAGACAGGAGCGATTAAAGTTCTGACGCGTAGGCAGTTCTTCTTCGTTCCGTTTATTATATTCAAAAAAGACAGATTTCATAATGTTCGTATTAGACTACGGTCAAAAAACTGGCGTCCTACCACTCCTGCCAGCTCCTTCCCCTCACCTGTCTCCCGTGAGTAAATCAGGAAAAAGGTGGAGCTGACATACATCCATTCAGTGCCCAACACCAAGCACCTGGTCACATTCTGTCCCTCCATCAGACATCTGAATCAAATCATAAAGGGCTGAAAATGGCTCCAACAGCTTATTTATAACCATATTCATGCGATTAAGCTAGTTAGAAACCACTCCGCTTTGTTTCAGCAATCACAGATGTATTCACCTTTGTTGCATTAACTTTACAGCCTGTATTTTTCATTGTAGTTCTTCTAAAGTATTTGATTTATCATCTTAGAAATAAGGGCTGCTCCTTGCTAGCACTGTGCTAAAGGCTTCGCCCGACGTAGGGATCAAGACTAAACCATGAGCCGCAATGCACCTGATTCCTGTCATGTAGCACTACAGCGTCACACAGACAACCCATCACTGTCAACAAGTCTTAAAAAACTGCTCTTTTTACAGCATCAGTAAGTGGAGGAAAGTGCATATATCAACTGTGTGCATATATGTGCCTGAAGTTGCAAAACACAGCGGTGCACCTGGCCACTTAGTTGAGATAAGGATGAGACAAAATGTGCGAAACCCAAACTGTGAAATGCATGAGAGAAAATTAGCTGCTATTTCAAACATGCACTGTGGTGATGCTGCATCATGAGTTTGTTTGAAGATCAGAGAGTGGAAGGTGAGATAAGCAGATTTGTCTTTCTTCATTCATTCAAATAAAAAAAAAAAATCCACTTAAGTTTGCTCTTTACAATCACTTGGCGTACCATTTTTAAGTGAAATAACCGCTTTCCTTCAGCTGAAGTCTTTCGAAATAAACAAACTACTTGCTCTGGGATTTACATGGAAACCTACTTTTTTTCTTTTTCTTCCCCCAAATCAGAGAATGCAGCTCCCTCTTGGAGAATGCTTATCTGACCACGTCCCATCATCTTCAAACTCTCCAATCAGCGCAATCAGTCAAGACCAGTGCAATCACCGTGCCCAACAAATGGAGCTAAAATGATTGGTTTAGATTGTCAGTGTCCTACAGAGATGCTATATCTCCAAAAAAAAAAACTGTTTCTCAGCCACTCAGTGCTGCTTGATTTTTTATTTTTTTTACCCCACTGGCAGAGGCTGGCTCCTCTGGGGAAGTAATGATATGTCTAAAATGCACACTGCTTTCTGTTTCAAAGTTTCCAAGTTTTCCGGGGGGTTCTGGTTGTTTGGTCATGTCCACTTCCATTAAAACTCCCCAATCTTTGCAGTCAAACCAAGCTGGGATCACTTTTTTTAGTGGCTAAGTGGACAGACTCCCTCCACAGTGTGACCAATTAGTCTCCCAGGTCTTGTTATATGAGTACATATGTCAGGAGCGAACCCGTGAATAAAATGGTAATAAATTAAAATTAGATGCAACTTTCTCTACACTAACTGAACCTAAACTCGGCTGCTCGGTCCAGTGGGGGCTTCGGCGAGTTGATGTGTGAAGTTGTTCCAGATGAACAGCTTTGGGCAATAATGAATAAACCATGTGACGAATCCAAGACAGGAGAAAGTTACTTGGTCTGTGTGATCAGCAAAAATGTCAAGAGAGCAAAGAACCGCATTTACATTAAGGACAAAAACATATATATTATTTTAAAAAGAATGTTTTATTTGAACTGCAATAGCTTTGCTTGGAATCAATAATGTGCAAAATAGGATTATGTAGACAGAAATCTAATGGTTTGGTTCCACAAGTCTTTCACGCTGATTTTAACGACTACAGAGCATTGTTGTATATTCCAGTTTTTATGTGTCTGTAAAATGAAGAGATCTGTGTTGTATCCAATGTCACGGTAATCCATCCAGCAGAGACACTACAGTCGGTACAAACCTCTGGGCAGAAAAAGTTTAGACCGTGCCACACAACAGCCGCGAATGCTTGTGCAAAGTTTTGAGCCAATCTATCGAGTGCGTGTCGAGATATTTGATTTGATGACTTAAAAGGCTCAGATCTTCTGGGGGCACTAGATAAAAAGTCAAGAGATCACCAACGTCGGCTGACCTTATCGTCTGAGATCCGGGGAGAGTTTTCAATCAAATCTAAATGGCATGGCAATCAATCCAGTAGCTGTTGAATTACTTCACAAAAAAATTAATTTAAGAAATTGTGAGCGCTGTGGTTGTGCTTCAGGAGAAGTCGGAAGATCACGAAAACCCAACGAACTCTCCTCTAGGGACCGCGAATAACGCGTCAGATTCCAAAGTGGTGAACCAACACCAGACCGTCACTGCCATCCCTTGATCTAGTAGGTTAACAATGTGTCATCAAGGTGAACAGCAAATGGGACAGTGACTTCCAAACGTAGCCGGTGAACCAGCAGATACCCCCAACAAGAGGTGTAGGAGCTTCACCTGACTGCATAGAAAGAAATCTCCAGGATGTCAGACAAATTGATGACATAAATCCTCAACAAGAGACTGCACCGTGCTACAGAAGCTAGCGACACAGTAGTTAGTCCACGTAGGACGTCAGCTCTCTACACAACTCCTTCAAGTTGGCCTCCACATCTTTTTAAACCATTTCTGACTTAGTTTGCCCCTGTTCCTGTTTTTGTTATTTTTTCCATGAAGAGCTTTACTTAGCAGCACTAATGATGAAGGTCCCATTGTTCTGGAGGTGCAAAGGACGCCCTGTCCTACACTGTGTAGCGTGCCATGCTCTTTTCTCCCCTTCTGTCTTGCCTTCTCACTCGCTCTCCCCCACAAAACAACCCCAACTCCCTCCCAGTGGGGGAACTGGTGCCATGTGGTGATGAATAGTCAGATGTGAGGCAGGAGGACGCACAATGTAGGTCGAGCTCCAGGGGTTGTCGTCTACCGGTTTGTGTAAGTGCATTAGTGTGTGTGTGTGTGTGTGTGTGTGCACTTTGAGGTACCTGGGGGGGAGGAGGGGGGATGCTGGGTACACGCTGCTCTCCAGTGAGAGGTGGTGGTGGTGGGAGGGGTAAGATAGGGGTGATGAAGAGTGCATATAGCTGCTACAGTATGATATATGGGGTGTCCGTACCCCCTTATACACCTGTTCCCATTGCCTATTCTGTCTCTGCCTTTACACACCGTAATGCACACACACACACACTAACACACACACAAACACTCATTCGCACACACACACACACACACACACACACACACACACAGCACCCCAGCACCCCCTCCACCCAGAGACAAGGTGCGGATAATCAGCTCATTTGTTATGGTGCGGTTAGATTAGCGCGTGAACATATGCACGATGATGAACTGCACTGCACCAGAGCGACAACCTTGTTCTGCGGCACCGCAAAGTCGCACACGGAGAGAACAATGGGCTAATAAACGACAGCCATCTGAAGTTCAATGACTTTGGGGTCAGAGGAAGCCGGGGTGCAGTTTGAATGCGAGGCAGGGATACGGACGAGGTCAGACAGTGTTTAGGTTTTTTTTTTTTTTGTTTCCCAGCCTTCTGGTTGCTTTGTGTGTTTGGTGTCACGGCGCTCTTTTCTTGTGGTATCTGAGGTAAGCATGACGCACCTCTCCCCCATTTATTTTGTCTTAATTTGGGGGGAAAAAAGAGAGAGAGAGTGTGTTGTTAACTAGTGGAGGAAGACACTCTCAGCTGATCAGCACATTAAACATGGAACTGGTGCAGTTCTTCCAAATCATATCAAATAAGCTGCGTCATTGATGTTTTTATACAGTACCAGCTTACATATGCAGATACCGAGGTGGGATCGCAACACTTTAGGCCCACATTGCCACATTAAATCATCATGTACAACACTTTTCCAATTTCTGTCCACAGGTGTGACCAACACTGGACAGAAATTATAACTCGACATACTAAGATAGGCTCCAGCCCCCTGCGACCCAACTGAGGATGGATCTTTAGTTTACTTATACATACTTATCTTGAATACGCTCTGTGTCACCACAGCCTGCAGTTCAGCTGAGAAGTGCCTGAATTTTAGTCGTGTGATTGTTGGTTGCAGCTGAGTCACTCGTGGCTTCACAGCTGCTCTGAGGAGTGCGGCGTGTTTCGGTTTTCACAAAAGGCTTAGAGTTGGTTAGGTTTACCAGAACAGCATGTCAGAAATTTTGCTGAAGAACATGAAAAGCAGCCTGATGATAAACTGGAAGCATATTCTTTGATCGGATGACACCGTAGTAAATCTGTCAGCTCAGATGAGGTCCAGCATATTTGGTATGAAACTAGTCAGGACTCGGGCAGGGTGATATGGCCAAAAATATTTATCACGATATAAATGAGAAAAACTTGCGACAACAATATAATTGATGCTAGACAAAATACTTTAAAACTGTACAACTTTATTGATGCAATTTACAATTTCTTTTCCACTTATCAAGCAGCTGTTCTTGATGTGCATTAAAGCCACAGTGTACCAAAATCAATCGTGCATAAGTTGTAAGTTGCTTGTCGACAATTTGTTTAATCAAAAGGCATTTCAAATGGAAGTGGGATGACAAATCCTGAGCAGAACAACGCATCGTATCCACAAAAGTACAGTAGAGTTGCTTTGAAACATAAAACTTTGCAGCCAGTTTCTTTGGTCTCACCATCACGGCAGTTAGACCGGACAACAACGACGGCACTGCACATGAACGTTTCATTCAAATTTTATCGCAGTATTTAAATTTCATATTATCCCTGAACATTACACCAGTACTACTGTGCACGGTATGATATGGCCCAGCCCTAGTTCAGACTACCACAGTGAGTGCATATACCTAACAGTGAAGCACAGAGGTGTTGGGGAGATGACATTTATAGATGTACCATGAACACCCATGTCTACACCAAAATACTGAGCTCCCGTCAGCAGATTCTAGTCAGAAAGGGAATATTCCAGCATGACAACCATCAAAACTGCACTGCCAGAATCACACAAGAGTTTCTAAAGAAGAAAAAAGTGGAAACTTTGACCTGGTCTGGTAGGTCACCTGGTTGAATCAAACTGAACACCTTCAGGATGTCTTAGAGCAGGGGTGTCAATCTCAAAAACACAGTGGGCCAAAACTTAAAACCTGAACAAAGTCACGGGCCAACATTGAACAAATGAACCTTTTAATATGGATCAAAACAAATTTTGCTTTAACACTGAATATGGAACAAGCTATTACCATACATTATATATAAGTTAATAGTGGAGACATGCAAAATCAAATTATAAATAAAAAAACACATCAATGGCACAGTGACAGTGTGAAATCGCTCTGCCTACTGTCACAGAGGAGAGGGAGTTTCTGGGTCCTGTCCTGATTGACAAAACAACAACAGGGCATTATGGGATTTGTAGTATTAGCGGTGAATGCGCTGTACAGTATAACACCGGGGGCAGCTCTAGTAGTCATTTGGTATTGTCTCACAGGCCAAATATAATTACAAAGTGGGCCAAATTTGGCCCGCAGGCCAGAGTTTGACACCCCTGTCCAGCATCTTCTCAGAAATCGGGCATCCTTTGTGCTTAGAGGGATTCAAAAATAAAACATATATAAAATATTGAAAAAATAAAGGAGAAAGGACTGAGTTTTCACTGCGGGGCCTTTATTTTTAATACAGTAAATCTAAACTGTTATTTTTTATTATGTACAGGGAAATAGTCGTACTTCTCAACTTACAAATAATGCAATTATTGAAAAGTGGTGAATCACTTGATACTGAAGTGATACTGCCAGAGGTGTGTACATTCACACTGATCCATCTTTTTAATGTTTCACGTCTTTTTCCAAAACACCCTGTTTTTGGTCCTAAACATTTTACAGCAGTTTGTCTTACTTTTAAGAATCTCCCCTCCAAACTCCTGTCTCCCCTTCCTTCCCCCTCTACTTAGCACGACGCTGCATTGGACCGGTAGGGAAGCACTTTTCATCTCCTCGCTTTCTCTCCCTCATCTGCCTCTCTTGTGTAACGACCTCAATCTGTCTGTCTCCGTTAGCGATCGTGTGCGACAATAATTCTGTAATACACTCAAGTGGGGAAAACCTTGAAGTGGCGTCTTTCCTTTTCGCTTCTCACTCACTCTGTCGGCGGAGCTGTTTATCCGAAACAATATCGTCGACGCCGCGTTCAAAATAAGCGACGTGGGTATGTAACGGAGTCCAAAAGCATCACACGCAGCGTCAGTTTTTTTTCTGCGTAGACACACGTGAGCGAGTGCGACTCTGGCAACTCTCAGCAACTGTTTGTTCGCCTTCGCCCTCCCCAGTATCTTAGCCGGCGCCGGCCTCGCAGCACAACAAAACGAAACAAAACAGAGCAGAGCAGATCTGCGCTATCATCCCCGGGCAGGCCGCCGCTCTGTGTCTCTGTGCTCCGTTACCTGTTGGTCCTCATATAATTACAGCAGCCACCCTCATCCATCACAGTATTGTTGTGGTGTTCGCCGGGCCCCATTCTTTCTCTGGCTCAGCAGCGTTACATAAAGAAACAATAACAAAGTCTAAACAAGCACCATCCACCAGAGGAAGAGGAAGAGGAGGAGGAGGAGGGTGGGATGGGGAGGGCAGCTACAGAGAGAAGGACAGAGTGCAGCAGAAAACACTTACACACAAGATTATTACAGTGCAGCGGAGGTTGTTTCTTCTTCTGTTTTGGCTGGAAGTTTGTAATGACAACCGATACGCAGCGAGCGGCAGAATGAAATATTAGAAACACCTGCTCTTGCTTTTTTTTTCGGTAATAGATTGAGCAGGTTGAGGTTTGATCCCGCACGGAATTCACTTTTAAATCAGTTGTAGCCGTGAAGGGCAGATATTCTGCAGCTGAAAGAAAGGCAGGAGGCTAAAGAGGGATTTTTTTTTTTTTTTTTTACTCCTACAGAAAGCTGAGGTAAGATCTGTGTAATACGGCAGTTAGCTGGGAGAAGAAGAAGGCAGCGCAGGGTTTCATTACTAAAACATTCTTTAAGGTACATTTGCATGTTCTAGTTGGGCTGGAAGTGCTGCATTTTTAACAATATCAAAAATATTTTCCCAGCGTGAGCAAAGATGGGTTTTACTCAAAGTCTACGACTGAAACAGCTGAATTTAATGTGAAAAATACAACATCCTAATCCCAGTAGTTCCTCTGTCTCACATAGGAAAACCAAATATCCCACATCAGACTGTAAAATGTGTTCTATAGACAAATAAGATGATTTTTGTTACTTTATTTTCATTTTTTAAGGGCGTTTGGGAGGAAAGTCACAGTTTTAATCACTATTTTCTTGCATAAACGAAGCCATGATTGAAATATATTTTCATGTGTAAAACATTTCAGGCAGAAAACTAAAAGAAGGAGTTCAACAATTTGTCAAGTCGTCCTCAAAACTACGGCTGAAGCATTTGTTATGGTTGATTTGACTGTAAGCAGGAGGAAGGTCACTAAATTGAACTTAAGAGAACTTTAGAGAAGAACGGAAATTGTTGACGAAACGTTTTAACGAAAAGTGAGGAAAGCATCCTGTTATATCAAGAAGGTTTGGTACATTTTTGTGTTTTTTATGAGTTCCAGAGCATTTCCAAAGACTATTAAAGCTGGGGTAGGCAGTATTTTCCATACTAACATTTTGGCATTTTGTAATTGAAGTTGTCTGAGAAGAAACTAGACTTCTGCACCTCCTCCTGGCTTTATTTTCAGGTTCTGGTAAATCTGGCTATAACAGGAGATTTTAACTATTTAAGGGTTTTTTCTCAGCAATCTTAATATCGAGAGCAGGACGTAGTGATGCAGTGGATTATATGGAGGTCTATGGCAAGCTGCTTCAGCATTTACCATCTAGTGTTCCTTTATATGTTCCTATTTTTGTGTTTTTTCTACATCAGCTTTAGTTGCAACAGGGCCTCTTGTTATGAACGACGACAGACGGGTAGAAACCCGACAACAAACAGAAGCTTTTATCACATTAGTCAAAAAAACTCAAAATGGATGTTTGATGAACTTTTCATTTTGTTCTTGATTTTTTTTTTTTGCTGGTCAAAATAGAACACATTCTTTGCGAAGCGGACTAAAACAATCTGACATTTCACCAATCTCAGATACCAGTGGAGACCCAACCCTGCAACAGAAGACATCACAGACACACAGGTTTACCTCACCGTAGCTGCTAATTGCTTTAAGTCTGTGCGGCACCACTTGAAAGTGCTTCAGGAGGGGATCCTATTAATATTTGATTAATATGTGAATAGCTGAACCCATTAATATTCAGTGTCAGCAGAAAACTCCACACACTGAGTCATGTGCTCCTGCTGTTGGTGTTTCTTGTTGGCAGCCTGATACCTGCAGACAGTTTGCTGTCGCTACCTCGGAGGCGACGGACCGAATCTGCTGCAAAGTTCAGTCGACTGCTGTGGTTTCACCTCGTAGCAAGAGAGGATCACTCGTCAACAGAAACCAAGTGCTCACATTGTTTTTCAGTTTGTTCCCATTAAATTCAATGAGACAGAGGCAGCGATAGGTGCTGGAGTCACAACAGTCCTAAAAACTGCAGTGGGTTCACGTAAAGTTTGGTGTAGTTTAGCAACTGTCTTGTTGAGAGTCATCTAATATTTTTGTGATACCTATGAATAAACTCATATCATATAGCTGGTTTGTATTATTCTATCAACGCAGGTACTATTGAAGACCATATGTACATAACAATGAGTCCGCTTCAGGACCTTATCTACATTATTTCTCAAGTTATGGCCGTTCAGACGTTGGTCCACAGATTGGCACAAACAAAGCGCCGCAAAAACCAACAAGACCCCATCCCTCTGAAAAACCAAGGTTACCTATGACCACAGATTTTACATATTTTACTTAATAAAAATATAAAAATCAGACAAATTTAAGAAGGTCATTTCAAATAATAAAATAAAATAAAATAAAATAATAAAATAAAATAATAAAATAAAATAAAATAAAATAAAATAAAATAAAATAAAATAAAATAAATAAATATTAATAGAGGTGGAATTACCCATAAATTTGTGGTCTATATCTTTATAATATAAAACAAAATCAGATTTTTGAATGCTGCATTTTATATATATTGCACTAAATAATTACATATTTCTTCTGTTAATGACAAAAAATATTTTGCACAGGTTGTTTGTTATTTTTAATCTGTATTCAGGAAAAAACTAACATCACATTTAACAAAACAAAACATTAAAAACAAAACAAAAAACACGTTCCACCGTTTGAAGAGGGCTGAGCAACTGCACTTTGGATGGCATTTTCACTAAATGTGACGATAACACGCAGCCGGTTGTGAGAAAGTAACTGGTGATCGGATTTAGAAATTATTTCTGAACCCAGAAGAAACAAATAATAATTCATCGAGGCTTTCACACTCACACAAAAGTCATATAAAGCATACAGTCAAACAGACATATAAACCGGAGCTCTGGGGGGAGGCTAATTCAAACATCTTCGTGTCATTTCACCATCTCGAAATGACTCACTGCCTGGCTCCTACTGTACATTAATTAAAAAAAAGCACATGAGAAATGCTTGGGCCCTGGGATCTACCCCACTTTAGACCAGACATCAATAAAACCCTTTTTTTCTTTCCTTCCTTGTCAACACAGACGCTGTAATTAAAAGCAGCCGATGTACTCTGACTGAGCTGGCCGTAACAATGGCGCTAAAAAATGGGACAGACGAGTGGGAGGACGAGGGAAAGACAAAGACAGGAAGGGATAATTGAATAAAAGCCCCTTTTTGACTGGTTGCACCAATTTATTCATTAAATACGTCCTTAATTCTTTTTTGAGCATCTAAATCTTGCTTTAACCTCATCCTGCTTTTTAAATGATCTTTCCTAACCTAGCACCGTTTAACGTGCGATAGTTAATGAAAAAAGTTTTTTAAAAAATTAGAAAAGCAGGACCACAGAGAGTATCCACCAATATCCTGCCTGTGCCCTTCAGAGGGTTTTAAAACCTGCAAAAGTTTGGAGATTTGAAAATTTCCTTCTCTTTCTCCACTAAATTGCCCATTACACAAAAAAGGCAGGACTGACTCAGTCCGGGGCACTCACTTTTGAAGGGGGGGAAAAAAAAGAAGCAATTATCATAAAGGCAATGGGAAAACTTCTAGTCCTGCTCTGCTCAGACGGTTATTTTGCGGTAGAACAATAGCCTCCCGAACTCACTTTTGAATTTCCTCGGTCAGGTCGTCTTATCATTTACACTGTGAAAGACGGCGCGTACCCACTTATGTGTGCCATGTGTTTAAAATGTCATTTTATTAGCGGGACTAATGCCTCGCACCATAATATCTTCTGCCGCCGACTAATGGACCGGGTTTAAGCGTGGAAATAATTGAGCGACAGTGAATAACAACATATAAAGAGGAAGAAGGAGAGGCAAGAGGCCCCGGTGCTGCCACATGAGGCCGGTTTCCAAGCGACCTCGATGAGATGCAAACAAATGCGGGGAAGTAGAAAACACATCAGAGTGGATGGAAGCCGATGAGAAGGTGACCGTGAAGTTAGTTACTTCTGTGGCTTTGAGTGCAAAAGTTGTATAAGTAATGGATGGAAAGTATTTATTGTGCCCAGGAGGAAACCAGTCAAGCAGCTCAGAGATGTTGTACGGAGGAGACTCGCCAGTTAAAGTGTGAATGTGGTAGTGGGAGGATATGGAATGTGGAAGTTCTGTAAAAGATGGTGGTTGGACGACACATGCTATTCGAACCTTAATATGGGGAAAAGTCAGCACCCTTTTTAGACTTTGTGTGACTGGGGATCCTATACGTAAGCTAAGCTAAGCTAAGCTAAGCTAAGATAAACTTTATTCATCCCGGAGGAAATTTTTTTGCCAGAAAGCTGTAAGCTGTGTATAGATAATGGATGGATGGACAATACAATAAACAACAAACAAAGGTTAGTGTACATATACCTTTTTCTACTAGATGTGTAAATTCTTGTATATATTTGTCTCATTATCTTGTTTTATTTTTTATTAATATTTATGGGATTTTATTCTTTTCTTTCTTTAGTTTTTATTATTTTATTTTATTTTAATTTTTAATTTTCCTATTTCTATTATTCGTACAAATTCCTAGGGCGACACCAACAGCCGAAACCAAATTCCTTGTATGTTGTGTACGTACTTGGCCATTAAAGCTGATTCTGATTCTGATATACACAATTACACAGAGGTTAGTAGTAAAATAGAAATCAAAAAGAATGCAAAAAAAATTAAGTGTCTAAAAGTGTTTGTGTGAAGTGTCTAAGTGGACGCCAAGGAATAGTGTCTAGAAAAACGGGGAAAAAAAATTAAACTTAAAAAAATAATAAAATAAGATAAACTTAAATCACACAAGTACAAAATGCAACTGTAGGTTAATAACAAGAAACAGCTCAACAGAAAGTGACATGCAGTTTTTGTGGTGACCACTGAGGTTCCACTTATGGTTCTAACTCAGTTCATGTAGATTAGAGAAGCGCTTGTTTGTTTAGAAACTGCCTGGGACCGAACCAAGACGGCTGTTCAGTGCCCATGAGGGTTGATCAGAAAGTTCCAAGACTGTTTGTAGTGGACGATCATGAAGTATAACGCAGTAACTCTCCCACACTATCAGGACTAGAGCCTATGTTACGCATCTTTTTGGTCCCACTTCACCGTAGACTATGAAATGAATCAGAGAGCAAATGTGTGTTCTGTCGGTGATCCAAGCTTAACGCTGGTGATCAGAGGTTGGGTCTGCAGCTACCACGGAGAGAAGAAACAACAGTTTTCATAGTGGAAGCCTCATAGTTTACCGAAACCAGGTACAGAGCATTAGGTCAGGAGCACCAGAAGCACACTCACAGATTTTTTTACACATTCACGTGGTTGAGCGCTGGGAGTGAATCCTCGAGGGCCGGACTGTCAAGGCAGCGTTCTACTGAAATATTCTGAGATGTCTGAATTAAAAACAGCTTCTGATATTTATAGGCACAGCCTCATGACTTATTGACCAAGCCTAGTATAACTAATTGGACTCCATGAAAGTGGGGGATGGTTGCACACAGAAGGTGGAGGAATGCTTTAAAATGACATTTAAACAAAATGAACAATTAGAAAATGTATGTTCGAAAATATCCAGTGTAAGTTGATGTAGTTTTCTTATTTAGCCCTATAAAGCATTGAGTCTGCACCTGCTGTTGGGCTGTTATGACAAGAGTAGGCTTAACAATATGGTAATCCGTATTGTTATTTAGCGGTAAATAAGCTGTGAAATATTAGCCAGCTAGCCAAACAGTAACACAGATACGTCCTTGGTGATGTTCAGCGATAACGGCAAGGAGAAAACAAAAGACAAATTTTTTTCAGACAGTCAAAGCATCCAATCCAGTTCAACACTTCTTCAGGTCCCCCACAATACTACAGGTTTGAACTGAAGAGGATGTACAACCGTCCAGGTACATAAACGGCAAACGTAGTTCGATATTTTAGGAAGCAATTTGAGCCAGAAAGCAACCTTAGAGTGTTGACATTATATGAGAATATGATGCATTTGAATCACTTTCAGTTCTAACTTGACTGATTAATCTGACTCAACACTCCACCTTCTCAGATCTCCAGCCATCCTCCACCAAACCTGAAGTGGATCTGTTGTACAGCTGTTGAGACGGGCAAAGAACACGCAGACATCTCTTGATTTAACAGTGATTTGTCACCTGTCTGTAGGTGTTCTGTTGAATAATGGGTGATCGAAAGTTCTTTAAATGTGCAAATTAAACCACAAAATTAGCTTTTTTTTTTCTTTGAGGCAGCAGAAAAACCAACTAGTTTACAGCTAAAAGGAAAAAAAACACTTCATTTGAAAGTAACTGTGCTAATTTACACCCCCTTGTGTGATATTTTCTCAGACCTAACAGAGGTGATGTGGTGTTTTACAGGCGTACAGTAGACGTGAGATATTTGAGGTTTTCACATTTTCTGAAACTACGATGAAAGGAAGTCAAAACTTTTTTTTTGCTGAAACAGTCTCAGATATCAGATGATGCATTTCATGACCAACGCTACCTCAAGTTTTGAATAAACCTTCAGTATACTTACAGGGTCCTTCACGAAGCAGTTATAGATCTAAAGGTGCATGAAAATGAGCCATGTGGTGGCATTAACTTGGGCAAATAATGAATTTCCCTCTCACAGTTTATGATTTATAAAAATGAAATGTGTCTTTGCTGGGATGGACAGGGGTGGACGGGAAACTCTTGGGAACGTCATCTGTCAACAGAGCTTTATGGTGAAGGTACCTCACTAGTCCTGAAATTGGGCAGAACTTCAAACTTACAGTTGAAACAGGAAGTGGTGAAATATCACAAAACAGTGTATCCAACTGGTTAGATTAAATCATCAAAACTCCTATTACGCAACTACGTCAAGAACAAAATAAGATGTGTCGGCATCAGTCTAATGTAATTCAGCAGGTTGATGACTGACAGCACAAAACAATGGGAAGCAACTTGTAACAACGTTGGGCTGATGATTGAGAAAAAGACCATAACATTTAGATGGCAGGTAAGAGATTAAAACATGTTTTACATACAATCTGCACTGTGTGGGAGGCAGTTTAAAGTCTGAGTTGACTTCCGCAAATATATTTCCTTGCAGGCATTAGGTCATTAAATACTGTATTAGAATTTACAAATTAGAATGTTGACTTGATCAGAGCAGAAGGGTGGAATCAGGCTAAGCAGGACTTCCCAGACGTACCTTCTCCTCGCAACATTTTCCATCTCCTCCTCGGAGAAGTTATTCTCAGGCCAGATGAGATATATAATCTTTTGAGCAAGTTATGCCCAAAACAGGAGGCATCCCAAACAATTGCATGAACCACTTCAACTTGTACCTTTTAAACATGAAGGACTAACATCTCTACTCCAAGTTCCCTGCAGATGCCTGAGCTCCTCCACTATCTCTCAGCTGAGCCACCTTGTGGAGGAAACCCATTTCAGCTGCTCATGCCCACAATCCCATTCTTTGAGTCACCACCAAAAGCTCATGACCACAGGCGAGGGTCGGAACACTGACTGTCTGGTAAAGCAAGAGTTTTGCCTTTTGGCACAGAAGTGTGGTACAACAGTCATACTACTGCTGACACTGCCCCAATCCATCTGTCTTTCTCACACTCTATTTTCCCATCACTCGTGAACAAGATCCCCATGATGCTTAGATGCCTTCACTTGATGCAGGAATTCACCACTTACCCAGAGGGAGCAATCCACTGGTTTCTGGCAGAGAACTATGTCAAATTTCATTACAATACTTCCAAATGTTTACGAGACATTGCACACAAAATCCCATCAAGGGTCCACTTGCACTGTTGGAAAGTCTGGATTCGGGGAATTTTCATCGCAATACTTCAATCCAAGTCAAACACTGTTATGAAAGAGTCAAACACTTTGATTAACTGACTGTAACACTACTTCCATGTCTACTCTGCCCTCTAAGACAATGCCTTCCCAGTCACAAATGGTTCTGGTCAGGAAGATCTCAACTTGGGTTGCTTTGAGACTAAGAAATGTTGTTGTTTCAGTTCCTACTACAGGTATATAGTTAAATTCTGCTGGTGAATCACTGTCTGCACACGAAAGCACGTCACAAGGAAAACAATGATTTGACATTTTCCATTCTTCAATCACAGCATTTTGAAAGCTCTCACCACATATACATGAGGCAGCGCTGATGTCCCATACATAATTAACCTTTCCGTGGCTGCCATTTTATATATTAAAAGGAGTCTGCCACCACACACTATGCTCTGCGCTTTCTTTCCAATTAACTCCATGACCCATTTATCCTCCTCTGCGCGACGCGCACGTCTACAACGTGCGCTCGATCTGCGGCGTAACAAGTAGCTAATCAGCAACTCATTGGACATGACGAGCTCGAGCTAAATTGGCGGAGTCCACGTCAGCAGAAAGCCTGGCACTTCCTTTTTGAAAATCCATCATTCATTCCCCTGCAGGGAAAACAGGTATGTACATGTTGTTTACTGATGGCGCTGAGGTGTGTTTAGACTAACCTTACGTGCCGGCTGAATATCAAATGTAATACCACAAGTGTCGACACTATTACACATCCTGAGACAGAAATGGGAGTGTTGACAGTTTGATTGCATAAGTTTCTCTAGCCCTGGCCTTTTCAATAGCTGCACACCATCATTTCAATCTGCCAGGAACGAAAGCTGCTCTGAAGGGGTGAATACAGATCGGCCTTGACTTGATGTGATTATGGAAGTGCCAAACAAAGCAGAAAAAAATGTTATAGTGATAAACGATAAGTGATAAACATCTTTGTAATTGCTCGCCACCTCGTGTCAGGGAGTGAAAATAGGCACTTGGCAATGTCCTAGATGTCTTCACAACGCATCTAATTTCTCCTTTTTATGTGCTACAAGGGAAATAAAAATTGTATCATTACAGCTGTAAGAAAGTATTTGCTTAATTTACTATTTGACCTATACGAGTTCCACATTACCTAGAGCTGTGTAGCAGGACACAGTCATAATTTAATAAACCACATTAGGATGTATTCATTTCCAGACAAATCTCTTTGATGTTGAGATCAGGCTGCTTAAGTACAGCGCGCTCTATCTATTTGCACCCTAATATGACTGCGTGCTGAATTGAATTTCTGAACTTGTGACGCTTGTGCTATCATCTTTCATCTTTCTGCCTCCGTTCTCTGCAGTCAAACAGTGTTTCATAATGAAGCTGATAGCGAAGGAGTAGCGGCATCCGCAGCTTTGTCTCGCTGTTTGTTATGTCAGTCAGTGGAAGATAATTGTTTTCACTTTCAGTCTACTTTAACTAACATATCTGATGATAATTAGTTGATTATAGCTAATTAAAAGACGTGGTTTACAGTAGTCACTGTAATTGCTTGTGAAACGTACATTCATTCATCGTTGTTTTTGGATCAGAAGGCTTCCTGCGTTGGTCCCTGTGGGTGTACATGACGGTTTATCGTGAGGTGAGTGATGAAATGTAGAACAGAATGAGCTATCCTTATTGAAATGAACAATTAAGGAGTTGAAAAAAGGATGTTTGGGCCGCTTTAGCTCAGCTGGTTGAGCTGGCGACCCATGCACAGGGGCTATAGTCGCCGATGTAGTGGTCATGAGTTTGAATCATAGACTGTATAAAAGATGGACGTAGCAACCGGCCCTGAAAAATGAAGCCAACCCAGAAGCCAAAACCTGCAATATCACTACGTCCGCTAGTCCTGGCTCCAAAAAGCCCTGGCTCCCATAGACTTGAACTGGAAAAGAAATGATCACAGGTCACCAAATACTGCATTCCTACAGCTCAGGATTTGTTTTCTTATTAGTTTTCATGGTCAAATCCAGAGATCAGATCAACATTTTGCGGGGCAAGGGGCGTGGCTGGCTTGATTGACAGTCGGCAGCGACCATACAGACGAAGCGAGCAGAAGGCGGTAAATGTGGGCGGGCAGAGAGGGCCCGCCTCTCAATCCGTCTGACCAATCGCTGCTCCTATGGCTCCGCCCCCCTCCAACGATTTTTGCGTCACTGGCTCCAAAAATCCAACAACCAGGAAGTAGCAAAACCCTGGCTTCACTTTCTCAGTGCAGAAACCAACGGGTGACGTCACGGTAGCTACGTCCATCTTTTATACAGTCTATGGTTTGAATCCCGCTCATGGCCCTTTACTGCAACCCCCTTCTCCATTCTCCTCCCCCACTTTCCTGTCTCTCTTTCAACTGTCCTGCCTAATAAAGGCAAAAAGGCCAAAAAATAATAACAAAAAAAGGATCTGTCTCCACCATGTCTCCGTATATTTTCTGTCTGTTGAATCACCAAACTACTTTCTTTATCATATCACGACTCCGCATTTATTGGTGTTCCTTCTCATTTGAGATTGTAACTCTTGCTTTCAGGCAATAAACTCTCTACTTCTGGCCTAAAATATTCAGACACAGACTCTATCCACGTCCAGTTGGGAGCTTTTGGTTTGAGGCAGCGTCTTAATGGCTTGGGTCAGACCCCGAGTTCCAGTTGAGGGAAATCTTACCACCACAGCGTACAGTCATCTTTACACACAACAGCTGCTTCCAACTTTATGGCAACAGTGTGGGGAAGGCCCTTCCTGTTCTCAACATGGTGATACCTCATGCACAAACATTTCTAACTGTCCGGCTTCCAAAATACATACAAAAAATAAGAAAACTGTGCTGCCTTTGTTTACTATGGGCTTTGCCTCATCCTCTGGGAATTTGGTGAGGTTGTTTGCTGGAAGTCAAACCTAATTGTGGCTAAATGGGAGAAAAATTATGCAGCCAGGTTCCTAAATCTTGTAGCCCTCTGAAAGAGTGTTACATCAGCATATTAGCATAGCAATAGATAATGTATGTAATGTTAGAAGCCATTTGATTAGGTTTAGATAAATGAATGACTTGACATTAAAAATGACATTCGATTAAAATGAGTTTGATTGTCTTAAGGTTGTGTAAACATCTAGGCTTGGCTTAAATGGACCACTTTGCTGAGGTTAGGGGAGTTTCATTTCCAGGGTGACAGGCCTGAGACAACTACTGTCCTTAAAAAAGTCAGTCTGAGATGGCAAAAGAACAACAGCTGGCTTTGTTAGAGTCAGATGTTTTGTTGGCCAATCCTCTCACCCCGACCTCCTCCCCATGCAAACTCTAATCACTCCAATAACGTCACCTTGCTTCATTTTTTGCACCAAAATGGCTTCTCAGAGTGCTAAATGTAAACAGGTCATTTTATAGGGAGAACAATCTAAATGTTTCGGCATTCGTATAGTTTGTTTTTGTTTAAAAAAGAAAAATGTAGTTGGCTTCATCATACAGCCAAACGGATCAGACAGCAAGTTGAGAAAACTCCACTAAACTTCACCAAGTCATATTTTCTGCACTCTGAAACTCGACCCCTATAGATACACAGCTCGCCCTTAAAGAGGAAACAAAGACGAGCATAGAACAAACCAACTAACACCAGCTGTGGACGAACACAAGATGGCGGACAGTAAACATAATGGAGCTGCAGGCCTACTGAGATGGGACGACGAGCGACGTAAGGTCACAAATAGAATGTATACACCTTGAGATAAAGAAAGATGTGTCCTCAAAAGCAGACATGTTCCAGAATGAGCTCTGAGCTTGTGAGCAGAAGATGAAAGCTAGATTCATGTAGACAATGAAAATGAACAAGAAGAAACGGAGCGGTCACTGCGTTGTATCTGACAGAACTACAGCTTTAACATGAACACAAGCGACACTAAGAAAGTACAAGAAGTCACAGGTGAAATGCAAAGATGTCAAAAACAGGTGCTACAGATAAAACCTGCCGATGGTCGGATTCACAAAGGTGATGATCCCAAATCGAGCTTTTCTCTGAAGAGCTTCTTGATGACAACTTTGACTAACTGATCTTGATAGGTTGAGCTCACAGTAGTCTTGTTTCAGAACCGTAGATGACAGAACATCATGATTGCCTACATTTTTACTCTGAGAATAAGGAGATCCTAATATTAACCGGGAAATAAGGCCCCATGCCCTGTAAGCCTTCCCCCATTTACATTTTTCCAAACATGATGTCCGAGGACAGACAATGAGCCCTATATAACCAAGTAAAAACCAAACTATGGGGTACAGGAAGTCCCCGAAGCCTTTTATATCCTGTGAAGCTGGGGATAACTCCGGACTGCTCCAGGCACTTGTTGACTAACCCACAAGAAGTAGAGAAACACCCAACAACACCCCAGCCTTCCCTGTTGACAAGAAAAAAAGCTGGACACCATTTAAAGTCCTTTCCTCCAGGCTTCCCTGAAACAGTTCTTAACCAACACTGAGTGTAACCAACCACGGAGAAGTGAGTTTTCTGGCAGGGACACGACCTGCAGGTGAACCCGGGTTACAGAAGTGACGAGTGTCAGGTTGCTTTACAAAGCTTTACTTCTCCAAAGAGATTTTTTCTTTATTTAACAGAGAATTGCGAAGCCAAACAGTGTTGCACAACAATGTCAACATATTTTAAGTCTTATTCGTTGCATATAACCTCGTTTCCAACTGATGCAATCATTTGGTTCAGCCTGTTTTTTTTTTTTTTTTTAAGCATACTTTCTTTAATAATGCTTTTTATTTATTCAGCTATTAATCTTATTTTATCAATACAGCTACAACTTTTGGGGTTTTTTCAAATTGGAGAAAGCACAAACCAAAGTCAGGAGGTCTGTTTAAAAATAGACTGGTTTGGAAATGACAAGAAAAACTTACCTCTGTTCCGGGGTAAGTTTAGCGTTCATCCATCCATCCATCCATTATCTATACACCACTTTATCCTCTGTAGGGTTGTGGGGGTTGCCGGAGTCTATCCCAGCTGATGGTGAAGCAGGGTTCACCCTGGACAGGTCACCAGTCTATCACAGGAACACAGAAAGAAAGACAACCACTTATATTCACACCTATGGATAATTTAGAAACACCAGTTAACCTCAGCATGTCTTTGGACTGCGGGACCTCAGGGTAAGAACCCACACAGGCAAAGGGAGGACATGCAAACACCACATATAAAGACCCCAGGCCGGGAATCAAACCAGGGACCTTAAGGGGGCCTTTATTAACTTCTTAAAGTTAATATTGGTT
The DNA here is from genome assembly GCF_000690725.1 of Stegastes partitus. Taxonomy (NCBI): domain Eukaryota; kingdom Metazoa; phylum Chordata; class Actinopteri; family Pomacentridae; genus Stegastes; species Stegastes partitus. The sequence goes on from NW_007577784.1 coordinate 339,212, forward strand.
TTCTTTTCTTCTACAAGTGTGTCTTTCATTTAGGGAAATAAAGAGGTTTGGGTGTGGTTCTAAGGGTCTTCATCTTTCTTTGTTAGTTTTGCTTTTTGTTTAAATGGAGGTCATATTAGAAACACCGTAGTCATGATCTGATGACCAAATTATGAGACAACGGATAGCGAGGACAAACAATGGAATTTGAAAGACTTTAAAGAGTGACAAAGTGAGGTAATGCTTGTCCCAGACGGCTGGGAACAGATATTGCATTCTTACAAGAAACGCTCTGAAAAACATCGTAATAGACGATGCTGCAAATGAAGATGACATATTTCATTCTGCTATTAGCATTTAATGTAGAGGTACAACAGCAATACAGCAAACAGCAATACTTTCTCGCATCTAAAATTATCCTTGTAGGCGGTGTGCTGCATTGAGGGGAAAACTTTGAAAATACGCTTTGAGTATATGCTCAAATAGATTGATAAATTAATATGCAGAATTATTACATAACTTTATTATCTGACCAGCGAGATGCTTACATAAAATTTATGCAACGACGCTGCAGACGAAGCTCTTCTCGACGCTCATTCAAGGAGAGTTTCGGATTTAATTTAAAAAGGGGAAAATGAATTATGAAAACCTGGGTGGCTGGAATCTATTCCATATACAGTTTCTAGGAACCAATATGTGAACAGGAACAGTGGAGCCAACGGAGCTTATGCACATTTGTTAACTGCGACAGGACAACGACTGCTAACAACACCACAGACGGCTACTAATACACAACAACAACAACACAAAATAAACAAGATGGTGATGATGGGCGAGAGTGATGGAAAGAAGGAAACACATCATCACAAAGTGTTTGGAGATTAAGGTAATTTGGATAATGGATGAATTTGGATTTTTTTGAAAGAATTCATTTTTAAAGAGAATTTGGAAAATTGCCCCATTTTATCAGCTAATGGAAGCTACTTAAGTGTGCGATCCCCACTCAGCTCCAGGCTCCAAAAAAAAGGGTCTCTCCTCGACTTTCCTGTAGTTTTTACAGAATACTTTCTATCCTCCCCCCAACAAGCCGCTGGGTTCACCTATAGATGCATTGTTATTTTCCAGCCCTTTAAGTAACTGCATCTAAAATTCATGATGCACCGGTGCAACTGTCATCCACACCGGACCATCTGAGAGAGGCATAGCAGGAATGTCTGCGAGTGGAAATCACAGAATATCAGTACAGAAAGGCTGGAGAACATGTTCGGCATGCTCAAGTGCGCGAGCAACTATCAAAACCGAGACTCTCCGAGATGTTTCCGACGCTGAACCCATCCTCTGGTGATCGAACCTGGCTTCATGAACACGCATGTTGTAGAACTGGATTTGGAAGATCTCTATTTCGAACGATTAAAATAAATGGAAAAGAAAACTTAAAAAATAAAAGCCAACTTCAATGTAACACACATTTGACTCGTTCGAAAAGGGATAGGAAGAAGCCTCGGCTTGTCAAGTCCTACCCCCATTCTTCACCATAAATAAATGCGAAATCCAATCCAATAAACTTAACAGGCAACACAAGAAAGAAAACTACTCCGATCAAGTTATTTAAGGAAACAGAACAAAACAAAACACACAAGAAAACGAACAAGCACCATTAACATCTGTACATTTTCCTTCCTCATTTCTGTACTTTTCAAGGATATATCTTTTGCACATTTTTTTTTAAATTGCATTATATTCAACTGCCCAAGCATTGGTAATCACTGGAATAGCAGACTGACAACACATAGAGAACAATGAACACTTTCGAGATCAACGAGGGAAATGACTGCAGGTCAGAGACACCTGCAGAGAGGACAAAATACAAACTACGGGAGGCGGGAGATGCAAAGTTGGTGACATGCACTGGTGGTATTTAACAGAATTCATTCATTCATTGCATCACTGGACGTCCCCCAGCTGTCTAAACTTATAGCAGCGTAACTAAGTGATGGTTCAGGTGATCTAAGTAACTATAAGCTTTATCAAATACAAAGGATGTATGTTTAATCTTAAAAGCAGAGTTTTTGTTGGCATGAAGACAGCTGAAACAGAAAGAGTAGGAGGGAAAGGCCTTTTTCTTTTAAACCCTTTTTCTCCTGTTTTTTGTTCATTAGGTAGATAGTTAAGATATTGTCTTTTATTTGCTTTTTCTTTTTCAACAGGGAAGTCAGGGCTTACGTAGAGTATGTTTTCTTTGTTATTTTGACCTACGTCCCCCTCTTTATTGTAAAAATAAAAGCAACTGCTCATTTTGATACTTGGCTTGTCTTGTTGTTGGCCTTCTTTGAGGTGGAAAGACTGGTGTGGAGCAAATTCATTAAGGTTCCCCTAGACCGGGGCATAACACCAGTAGCTGATAGTCTGCAGCTTAAACTGCTCTAACGGCTTATGTCACATGATTGCTTTCAAAGTGGCCACATCAAGACTATGTTCATTGAGTTTATTTTGTGTAACCGATTATTTGAATGTTGACTGACAGGGTGGCCAATTATCAGTCGAGAAATTCGGTCAAAATTAGCCTCCTTAGTTCAATACTGTCAAGTAGCACATGCTCTAAACAATATCAAGGTAAATTTAAAAGCTGATGGCTAAGTAAGAGGGATTTAGTGATTAAAATAACCTAAATCATGGAGCATTCGTTTCAATAATAGCTGGATTATGCTGCTATCAAAATAGTCTTGAGTTGCCGCCCTAGTCCTCGGATGCGACTCCAAGTCAGACTTAAGCACAGCCGCTGCTGGACGGTGTTACCAGTCTCATAAACTTTTGTTGGAACCTGTCTGAGACGTCAAACCGGGAGAGGCAGAGGTTATTTTTCACCAGACGTTATCCAGGCAGGTGAAAGAGACGAGGAGTTTTTTTACCGACCCGTCCAAACACAGTCTGTAAAAAACCTCGGACAGATTTGGACACGAGCGCGATGTCAGGCATGTTGTGGTTATTATTAAGTCATCCTACATCCAGCAGAGTTCTCTCTCTGTCTCTCGTTCACTTCTTCTCGGGGTGGTGTGAACCTATCCAGAGACTAATTACTGAGAAGAGCTGCTGAGTATCGCTGATGACATACTGCTCTAAAAAAAAAAAAGAAGTGTGTTTTTGTTAACCCACTTTCTAGCCTCAGACAAAAACATGGATCCTGACAGGAGGCACAGGAGCATTGGGCAGACACACACACACACTACACACACACTACACACACACTACACACACACACACACACTGCACGTCTACTACACCGACTTCACAATAGCAGCCAGCTTTGTTCCATAATACATCGAGAGCCTTTCATATCTTCCCTCCACATACACTATACATTACAGCAGAAGATAACTGATCAGGGAATAGTTACAGGATTATTCCAAGGTTGCGGTTTCACATCGGCCGCCTCTGGCTCACATGTTCCTGATCCACTCCGCAGCATGGTGCCCCCCTCTGCGACCGCCGTCCTGTACAGTCTGTACAGTGGGGAAGGGGGGCCGCAAAGGAGCGGAAAAATAAAAAGTTGAAAAGGGAATAAAGGCAGAACACGTGAGCCAGCGGGTCAATACCACTGGCTTAATTATACCAGATGGACAAAATATCTTTGGAATTGAATTTTCAAGCGCTTACGCTCTCATTAATTTAAAGCGATACAGGTAAATATCCTTTTGCATTTGAAAAAAGAAGGCCCTCGGTATCGATTCCCTGTCATTCTGCCGCCTATGGCTAATGCTGTGCCATCATTTATAGACAAGGTGCTCGGCTTATCACGCCCTTAAGCCACCATTACATTCCAGATTAGACTATGAATGATTAAAATGAACCAAGGTTGGGCTATTGATTGAAATCAGGAAACTTAAAACACTCGGCGTTCTCTTCATATGCGTTTATGGATTCGGCTTTGTTTTGCCCCATAGGCTACACACTCGGTGAGCACTTGAGCGGGGCCTGCACAAAAAAAAACCCACCCCGGATGAAAGACGGCACATCTTTCAAGGCGTGATATAAAAAAATTACAGAACGCAAGGCATGATAAAATGGCAGCCGCGCTCGTTAACCAGGCGCAGAAAACACCTCGGCCGTGTTGAAATTGCTATTTGGAGCAGCGGTTGATAAAAGATTATTATAATTAAGTCAGAGCAAACCAGCCGCATAGACAACAAATCATTTAAAGAGGTGTGATGAGGAGACATTACGTCGCATCAAAAAATACCCAGAAATGCATGTCACAGGGAGACAAGATTTGTTGACTGTCTTTCAAAATTGCCAATCAAGAGGAGCAATTTAGTTGTGTGTCGTTTGAGTAGGAACTGGTCGGCGTGCGTGAGCATCAACTAACAGGAGCAACATAATGTAAATGCTTATGACAGACATGTTTGCAATAAGGGAACAAAAAATACATTCAATTTCTCAGCCGAGCACACCGTGATGCGGAGCTCATTTCCTCCAGTCTGCAGCAAAACTTAAGACCAGAACAACTTTGTTTCCTCTCTAACAGGTCAGCCGGTTCAGGGCCGAGAGGGGAAGCCAGAGAGACGGACAGAGGAGAGGAAAGAGGAGAGGAAAAGCGAGAAAAACATCGGTTCGCACATCCACAGCCACCCAGAGCACCCAGTGGCCGCACACTGGGGAGCGCTGAGCTGTGTATAATGAGTTTAGCCATCAGCGACCCTGGTTGGCTCGGCGGAGGTCCAGCTGAGAGGGTTAGTCTGGAGGAGAACCAAGAACAAGTGAGGAGTGAGAGCAACAACAAGTTCAAGTTCAAGTGGCCGAAGAAATAAAGTCTTATCAACAAAATCCCAAAATGCTTCACTGCTCGGGCACCGGAGGACTTGACTTGGAAATGATTTGCCGGACACCAAGGCTGCCCATGAGGAATGTTCCTAAATGTCCAACCAAATATGTCCTGTCAAAGACGGCTAGCGGGCTGGAGCTAGCAATTATTTACATTAGCAATTAATCTAATATAATCTTAATTTGGGCTGTTGGCAGTTGGTTAGCACTGTTGCCTCGCAGCAAGAAGGTCGCCGGTTCGTGTCCCGGTGGGGGCACCAGGATCTTTCTGCATGGAGTTTGCATGTTCTCCCCGTGCAGCGTGGGTTCTCTCCGGGTTCTCCGGCTTCCTCCCACACAGTCCAAAAACATGTTGAGGTTAATTGGTGATTCTAAATTGTCCATAGGTGTGAATGTAAGTGTGCTTGGTTGTCTGTCTCTAAGTGTAGCCCTGTGATAGACTGGTGACCTGTCCAGGGTGTCTCCTGCCTTCACCCTGAGTCAGCTGGGATAGACTCCAGCCCCCCTTGACCCTGGTGAGGATTAAGCAGTGTATAGATAATGGATGGATGGATGTCAGGAAATAGGTGAAAATGCTGTAAAGGTGAGATCTTTAGCATACTTACAATGATGCATCACATTTTTAGAACTGAAGCCAGATTTTTTTTTTTCTAAATTAACTGCCAGATTAATTATCAAGATTGTGGCCCATTTATTTTCTGTCAAATAACTAATTAATAAATTGACTAACCTTCCACCAAAGAGTCTTTAAAAACACATTTTGGAAGTTGCAATAGTCGACTTCAGCTGGTAACACAATGCACAAAATACTCGACCTATTAGAGTATATTAGATCCAACTATTCAGCTTTGACATTTCCACATACGATGCCTCAACGCTGTCTTTTATTTTGATATACAGCTGATGTGGATCATGTGTATCACCTGGCCAGGATGACCACAGTGAAAGCATATTCCTGACAGAGCAGCACGGAGGCTGGAAGTACGATCATATGACGCTGCATTAGTGCAAACGTTGTTGGAGAGATGACATTCATAGATGGCACCATAGACTAAAACACTGGCTGACAGTTTGCAGATGCTTGACAGAAGAAGAATCACGATATTGATCCGAAACACGCGTCCAATAGATCACAGCTGAAGCATATTATTAAGTTGGAGCAATTCAACCCCTCAGGCTGAAAAGAAAATTGAATAAAAATGGCAGAACGTATCTCCAGAAGTGTGTCGAGGAGGATTGAGTCTATCAAGCAAAGGTGGACGAGCAAATATTTTTTTAAAAAAAGGCTAAAAAAAGTTTTTCAAACCTCGATCGTGACTTTTGCGGCACTGAAACATCGAGCCTGTATTTTTATTACATAAATCTAAACTGTTCGTTGTAATTTTTCAAAAAGAGCAAATACCCTACTGTTTAACTCACAAGTAATGCCAGTGTTGAGACGTAATATAATTTCGTATCATTTGACATTTAAATGACATTTCCCAGGGGTCCGCTCGCTTCGGTTTTACACCGAACTCGGATCGAAGCGTAAATCCTGCCAACTTAACATTAGCAAAAGAAAAGGTTTCTTTATAATCTTCAACATTAAGGGTGACTAGCTAGATAAATTAAAGGAACTAGTAGGAAATCTACAGAATTTCTTATGAATGATAAAAAGGACCTTTTCCCCACAATTGGGTCTTTTAAAACACATCTCATAATGGATAGCGCTAATTATTATTCCCGAAGCAGGAGGAAGCTGATGAAATAAGCTACCTTAGAAACAAAACACCAGATGAGGCGGTCTGGAGGTGGAGGAGACGCCTGAATTGTAAGCGACCGTCCTCCGAACTTAATCAGATTTCACTTCATCCATGACTTTGCTTTGCACCCAAACACTCGGAGGACTATTTGCTCAACTAAACATTTCCATCAGCCCGAGTATCGCTTTGTGTTTAGCGCTAATTAGCAAATAAATTACGACGCTAAACCGAACATTAACACTGTCACTGCGAGCATGTTAGCAAGCCGACGGTACAATTTAGTCTTGTTAAGCTGACCCGGTGGCTGGAACACAGTTTATCCTTATTAATATTAATTAACTTTCTCAGTTAGTTACTGACGACTGCTGGACCAGCCCTGTGCGTTAATGAGCTTTCGAAATCAAGATGGAGTTTTAACGGCAAACTGAAAAAAACTTTCGACTGCGTTGATGTGCACTTTTCTGGAATCGCCGATCTCTCCAGCCGAGTTTTAAACGAGACTTTTGTGCTCTTTCCCCCCCAACACATGCATGTGCGTATTGTCAGAACACCTGCATGGACGTGTGCGCCGGTAGCAGCGGGAAGAGCGGAGAGGCTGATAGACGATGAGAGGACCACCGCCAGCGAGTGTCTGACTTAACAGAGATAAGAGGTAGGGTCAGCCAGAACCCCCTGTGCTCTGGTAGGGAGGGGAAATGGCTGCTGGGCAGTCCCTGACCCTGGATCAGAGTCGGGGGGCCGGGAAGAAATGAGACGTGACTAATGGAGACACTGCAGGCTGACCCCTGATCAGTCAAGAGCAGGGAGAGAAGAGGGGGCAGGAAGGACGGCGGGAGGAGGAGGAGGAGAGGACGTGCGCTGAATGAGGTGAGGCAGATTGAGGTGTAGAAGCGAGGTGTGTGCGGTACATGTTGAATGCAGGGATGCCTTCTGAGATAAAGATGAGGCTGACGTGATGTTTGTTTGCGAGAGAGTGGCGTGCAGGGATTGTAGGTGTGTCAAGGCCCCTGCAGGAACAAATACAGTTTATATTCTCTGACACAGAAGGAGAGAGACTACAAAAGGAGAATCAGAGAAACATGGCAGCAACATACAGACGTATCATATCACTGCTACATCCTTATCTAACTCCATCCATCCATTATCTATACACCGCTTAATCCTCACGAGGGTCATGGGGGGCTGGAGTCTATCCCAGCTGACTCAGGGTGAAGGCAGGGGACACCCTGGACAGGTCACCAGTCTATCACAGGGCCACACAAACAACCCATGAGCTGATATCCTGATAATCAAGTTCCTAACCATAAAATCATATAATATGATAGCTAAATATTATGTGTAGAATACTGTATTGATATTTATGTGTTATTGTATTAAATTTGGACACATTTCCAGATGTAAATTAGATCTTAATTTCTACATCTCTCAGCTATAATATTAAACGAGGTGGGATTATGACCATAATTAAAAACACAATAG
>NW_007577784.1:347689-355298 GCF_000690725.1 Stegastes partitus
AATAAAAATATTAAAAGGCAAAACCTAATTTGAGCATTTAAAAATTCAAATGAATCAACTGAAACAAGAGCAGCTGGAGGTAAAATAAGATGAAATTAGAACCCTGAACTGCCCTGGGGATAAATATGAGTCAAGCTTTCAATTGTTCTGCCTGTTATTTTAGGTTGCAGGTGCACAGTGGGTAAAACTGCATTTTCCAAGCTCGGTAAAAACAGCCGGCGCCTGCTGCGCAATCCGATCATTAGAGTGTGTTTGGTAAGGGCCCCCCATTAAAGACAGTAATGAAGTAATGTAAGGAGGTAATAAAAACAGTAAGAGACTTATAAATAAATGGAATCGAGTATGTGTCATGTATTACGGAGACCCAAACCGAACACTGAGCTCACAGTGGTCAGTATTATAACGACCACCAGGAATAAACCTTAATGTTAGGTGATAAACACTGTCCAAGGAGCTGAAGAGTCACAGCTGATACATGCATATATAAAATATCACCTTAATCCAAGGCTGATGGAAAAGTTTCCTCAACACGTTTTTTTTTTTGGTGAGAAACATTATTTGTGTTTGTAAAAGAAACCACATTTTAGCCGTAAATTAGTCCCCAGTTTGAATTCATATCAGCTTTTCACAGGTTTTAATACAGGATGATTTCTTTAGTATTTGTCCCACACACAGTGGAGATGGTGAGACTGTAGTAATCAGTGTTTCTGGTTCTGGTAAGAATCATTCATTTTATTGTGTCCGTATTAAAAACTAGTTTATGCTTCCTGACTTAACTTGTAAGTTGGCAAAGCAGTGCTGAATGACTTAAACAGCACAACGTACAGCATCCTCACTGCAGTACAGAACTGTGTCGTCAGCATATAAATGTACTTTATAGCCAAACACCGAGACAACGATATGGAAGGTGAACAGCAGAGGCCCCAGGGTTGAGCCTTGTGGGACACCTTTATGATAATGTTTCAATAAAACCATCTTGTGACGTCTTTGTAAAAGCAAACCATAATCAGCTGTATCAAATGCCTTTGAAGGACCAATAAAAAAGGGCTGCACCATGTTTCCTTCTGTCCAAAGTGCTCATAAAATCTTCCATTACAAGTAATATGTACGCTAAAGTGAGAATGATTTCAAAAAACAACGCCCACACATTAACTTTACACAAAATCCAGCAAACATAAAAATCAAAATCGAATAAATATTTGGTATGACCTTTTTTTTAAAAACTGAAAATACTTCTGTGAAACTATGGGAGTCATATGAAGTCATCATCATGCTGTAGGAGTGAGTTAAGACCAACCTGAAACATCCCTAATTGTATTTATGGTGCAATGCTGTCACGTATAAGAATTTACAACATCGAAACAGACTCAAACTTTTGCACAGTACTGTTTGTATTAGAGTTATGTTTTTCATTTTTGTTGCTCAAAAATGCCAAGCATTTGTCCCAGATATAGAAAGGAGAGATTAAGGACACCTGCCTGCATTTTATACAGAAGGCAGCTGAGGCAGATTTCATGGCAACAGTTGCTTTGCCCTCTGTGTTCCCCTTGCATGCAATAATTCGACTTAATAACCATTTTTAGGTCTTACAAAGCTGGTTATTGTAAACACTATTATACAGTGCATGTTCTCTCATTAGGCTGTAGTCCAGCACACATGTGGAGCAGTCATCGTAAACTAAATTCAGTAGCAGCTTAGTTAAGTCTCAACCGCAGTGTGCCTTTGATTATCACGTGTTGCAGTGATCAGACACATCACAACTGCACAAGGTAATGGTCAATATGCAACAAAGCACTTTAAATCACAACTTTATGCAACACGATATGCAAAGACACTGACAAATAAATGTGCACATCCTAGTTAACAGCCTGTGATAAATTTAATAAGCCAGCCTGAAAAGTGCTTTACATCAAAATGCAGGGAAGAAAATTCAAAGAAAAAGGTAGTTCAAGCACCTGCCGTCAGTAATTAAAAACTAAAGTCTTCGATCGCTGACAACACTCTAAAACCTTGCCTTTGATTACCATGTTTCCTAGCAACAGGGACGACTCAGACTTCATCCATAAGCAGCCAAAGGCCAAGGATGAGAACTTCAAAAAAAAACAGCCACCGCTCATCCGATCTACTTTAAACTCGACATTTTACTTCATCGGGTCTTCGGGGACACACCTGCAGAAGCTGAAGATTGTCAAGATATGAACCAACAAGCAGGTACTTATAAGCCAGATTGTGTATTTATATTCTGTTATTCATAATGGAACTAATTCCCCCTGTCTGGTTTACACAGAAGGACCATCTGATACCTTTCACAATGGCCACTTTTTTCCACTGAACTTTCAGTTGACAACTACACCCACTGCACGACATAAAGCTTCACGAAGACTACTTTTTTCTCTCCCCCCCATTTTCTAACCAGCACCCATCTATTTTTCAATCTACTTTCCAAACGTCCACCTCAGCGACAGATTTCACCCTAAATACCGCAGCCTGGCGTTCTGACTGGCCTTCCACCAGACCTGTAATTAGAAAAAGTTACCCGGTACAGAACAGTTCCCAACTAATTTCCATCTACTTATCAAAGATTAGAGCCACTGTGTAAGCTGGCATGTCACGCCATTGTTACGAGATGAATAGAGTGATTGTAATAATTATACAACGGAAAGAATGATTCAGTAAAAAAAAAGGGAGGAAAGCATGAGAGCAACATGGGTGCAAATGCAAAAACAGAACATAAAATTCAAAAGACTGCGAAGGCAAGAGTCACTCAAACTTCAGGGAGCACAGAAGGAGCTTCTGAGTTTGTCAAGCAATACCGGGTTTCAGATTTTTAATTGAAATTTAAATGATATAATGATATAAAAGCGCAAGAAGTCAGAAACATTAACTTTGATACGTCCGCGGATGGAGCGAGTGTTCGCTTCGCAGCAGAGCTCAAGTCCAGCTTGATGTTATAAGAGACACGTCATGCTTCAAGGTATTTTCAAGGACAGCGATGCTCTGGATGATACGGAGATCCTCGATAACAAGACATGAGTGTCAACTAACCAAACTTTTACTCAAGTTAAAGGTGAACTTGTTATTTTTGCTCAGAAATCTGTACGTTTATTTTCATGTGTATTTACTTCATTGTGAGACCAACAGTACGGTTATTTAGTTGCTAAACTTATTGTATTCTTTGCAACGCCAGGTTTCTCTCCTGTTCCTCGATCGTTTAAGAATTCTCATGTAAACTAGTCATGGAAAATGAGAACCATGTGACTTACGGTGAAGTACGATGTGTTTGAGTTAACTTGCCTTATTTCACATCACATTTCCTGCCATGTCACAATTGCGCAACTCTATGCTGATACAGTGCTGCCGAATAACTCAGTGAAGCCATAACGACCGGCTGACCATGACTTTTTTGGGGGGCTTTCTGCCTTTAATGGATAGGACAGTGAAAGACTGACAGAGAAACATGGGGAGAAGAGACGGGAAAGGATATGCAGCAAATGAAATGGAATCGAACCGCAGCATCGGGGACTACAGCCCCTGTACATGGGTCACCTGGCCAACCTGTTTAGCTATCCGGGCGCCCGACTGACCATGACTTTAAACGGGCAAAAGTTATTCCTGGAATCAATTTCGGGGGACGTCGTTATGCCAAAACCCAGGATTTTGAAATTTTTTTATAACAATAAACAGGCTGTTTTCCTATAGGTTATACAGGAAATGATTTGGGATTATTATAAACTGGATATTCTATAAAGCGGTACGACATTAAGTGGGCAGCACTGTACAACACATAATGCAGCAGTGGAATAGTAAACTGCTTCCATCTTTTTCCCAATTGCTAGTATACAATATTAGAGGTCATTCCAAAAAAACCAGAAACTTTTACAAAAGTGTTGCACCAGCTACCAATGGAAAGCAACCAAAATAACAACAGCATGCACAAAAATCAGACCCTAAACCTGCAAAGTAAACAATTACAGCTGTGCTCATAATAAAGCCGTTATCTCCTGAATCGGGTCTTAATATGCTGCTGGACATTTGCTAAAAGATTAATTGAACAGATTCAGCGCTGCCACGACTGTAGATTACACTGACAAGGCTTTTGGGATGAGCTTTCAAGTGCAGGTTAATCCATGCCATATGACTGATTACCTGCTGCAATCAGCAACACGGCGCGTCACCGCTCAGTAATGAAGGTTGATTTCTGTTCCACCAGTTAAAAATCTCTTAAAGCCGAAGAAATCGTTTCTTTTCACTTAAGGATTGTGATGTTTATCAATAGATAATGAAATTATGGACTTTTTTCTTCCTCAAATGAAGTGGGAAAAATACATTTTTTTACCCAACGAGATAGGAAATACTTATCAATAATGTGTTAGGAGAAAGTATTTCTGTAATCCCATTACATCTGCAGTGTTACTCTCTGGTTATACGGTAGCTTAGCGGCTATTATCGATAAGCTAAAGGCACAATGTCATGCTTTGAGGAGCTCCTTTTCACATTCATTCACCCTCATTTTCTACTTTCTTTCATCCACTCCAGCGTCTCCTCTGCCCTCGCTGTCTTCTCGGAATGAAACGCCATTCTGCATTAGGGAGTGAATTGGTGAGACTGATGGTTTTTGAGGGTTTCGGGAGATAGCTTAGTTGAGAGCGAGAGAATGTGTGACGGGGCGTGCGAGCTTCTGTTTGTGTGTTGCAGCGAAGGTGAGAGGCGAAGAGGATGGAGAGAGAGAGAGAGAGAGAGAGAGCTCCGTCAGCCAACACGGGTCATGAAAAATGCATGGAGGTTGTGGTGTCAGTTTGCTGGAGCGAAAGCTGCAGAGAAAGAGCAGAGACAGGGTTTTCTGAACTCTGCAACTCTCGCTGTCTGGACTCTCACTCACCCAGCCAGCCTCTGCCTTTCATACCCTACAGCTCACTTCATTAGTCCTGCTCGCCTCGCAGCCACTTGTGCTTTACACATGCTGTCTCCAGGATTCACTGTGCTCTCGGCGCTGCTTGTAAATATACGCTTTTCTCTCCCACAATTAGATCTTTACGATGGCACTTCCCCGACATACATGCTCTAAATAAAACAAGAGGAGAACGATTAGGTCAGCGTGCAGCTATTCAGTGTCTGTTCCAAATGTAAGGTTTACATATTATCGCTGTTTTCTTTTTTAACTCTTAAGTAAGTCTCTTATTTCCACCAAATGTTTGCAGTTCAAAATGCTGCACAGATTCCATCACGCCTGAAGTGTCAGCGTGTAGCTTTAAATCCAACTGCCTCTTAGGAAGACGACAACACCTGTCTCTGCATCTACATTGATCAGCAGGTATGGGCGTCTTATTTTACCAATTTGAGCCTCCTCATCTCCTCGCTCTTCCGTCCTCGAGCCCGTGACCCTCAGATCAATCTTAAAATGCATCTCGAAGATGGAGGAGCCGAGATCGAGGATGTAGGAGGCTTGCTGGAGGAGGTGCACAGGTGTATCCTTGTCTTTTTCACCCCATGACATAAAAGAGGCCTCAGTAATGATCGTCAATATGTGTCTCTGTCTTTGTGTAGTGCTCTTTTGTGTGCCACCGCTCTTCTTGTCATATTGTTATGAATTGAACTGCAGGTACATCTGAGGGGTTCAGTGCCAAAGTGGGCCAAACTACAAGAAATCCAAAGTTGAGTTTTATGTTTCTTTGATAAGTTTTTTATGGTCTACTAGTTCGTAGTAAAGTGGTCCAACCAACAACCCGCTAGTAATGTCACGATGTGACCTTGAAGTTTGGCCCATAATGGTTCTGGCATGAAGATTTAGTGGCAAACTGGACCAAGCTACAGGAATTGCTGACCACGATGGCGCAGGTGGTTGATTCAAGATGGCGGACAGCGTGACCTCAAGCCCCGTGAACACTCAACTCGTAGGCACGGTGAGGTAAAATAAAAACTTACCAAACCACCACCAAACATCTATTTCTACCCCATGGTCCTCAAAACTATCTCTGGGTTCTTGTGACGTAAACTCTTCGATGCTGTTTAGCAAGACAACCTTGAATAGTTTCTTTTTTCCCAAAAAGTAGAAAATGTGGTACGGCCCGCTTTGGCACTCAGCAAAAGGAAATCAAAACTTAAATAAGTCATCACTAAGCAGCTGTTTCTATCTCTGGACAGAACATCTTTGGATGCATTTAATGACTCCAGGATTGTTTTTTAGCAACACAAAATTTTGACCCCACTTTTCTCTAAAGCTAGTAAATGTGGTTTGTCCCCCTTTGGCACTAACCCCTCATACATCCTGTATGTTATCATGAACACGGCTCTGTTCATCTGACAGGGATCACTAAATACAGTGGTAGGTTATAACATAAAACAGTGGGTAGGCGATAAAGCTGTTCCACATGTCATTTACTTGATGTTGTTAAATACATGTTGCCTCTCCTTGTGTCGCCTCCTCCACTCGCATCTCTAGTGGGAGAGCCGAAGACATGAGGAGAGGAGTTAGGGATGGTCAAACTGGAAAATGAGTTGGATAGGAGCTGAGAGGAGGAGGAGCCAGCTTGTCCTGTTGTGACATCACAACAGGCTGCAAACGTGGATGGCTCGTTCGCGTGCACACAATCTGAGCTACTGAGAACAGAAAGAAACAAAGGGATGGTCTTTCCGCATATTTCCACATATTTTGTGCGTCCCCAGACACAGACATAATTACGCTTAACAATAAAAACGTGGATTTTGCATAATCCTACCTGAAAAAAACTTCCCTTTGCGCGTTCTGCAATAACAAAAGGGAAGCTGTGCAGCGGGACTCCGGAGTACAACCAAAAATCTGTCAAGTACGACTAACCGCTTTCATTAGTTGTACCCTTGTGCCTGAAACGTATCAGGTCTGTGTCTTACATTGGCGACTGTCTGCTGAGTTGCTGCAGCTGATTCCTCCTCTCTGCTGCTCTCAGCACTGTGAGCTCCTGCTGGCTGCTTCGTCAAATTGAGCTACTCTCCCCTGCGCTGTGGCTCACAGGAGTTTATGTAGTTTCTGTCTGGTCCGTACTGCAGTTCAGTGTTCTGTTTCAGCTTCATGGTATGTTGCAGAGCACTAAGTGTCGTGCTCTTGCTGCCTTAGTCTTATTAGAGACCATTGTGGGTTACAAAATGGGTGTTTTTGGATGTATTTGGTGTGGTATCATTCTAGTAATGGCTGCTTCCTCTCGGTTTCGTTAGGAGACGTAGGCAAGTCGCCCATCAGTAATTATAAATGCACCGTTCAGTAACAAACCCTCCACTGCCCGAGCTACACCCATGGTCCATGCACACTGTGTGGTGAGCTTCTATATCTATTGTATGTACAATATATCACTACATTATCTTCGTATCACAACACAGAAGACCCTCCTGTTACACTTAATGTGCCAAAAATTTGGGGGCACAACGAATTACGTGCTGAAAAAAAGGACTTTGATGCGATACCATCCTAAATATATCAATACCGACGCAAGAACAATCCTCGAAAGCCCTGCAGCAGCACTTCAGTGCACATTTTATTCACCCACTTTCACTCTTTCTGTAGGAGTTCAGTTGATTTGTAGCTGCCGTTATCGATCGTCATACTGTGAACATCTGACTTTTAGGAGCTAAAAAGCTA
>NW_007577784.1:357335-404377 GCF_000690725.1 Stegastes partitus
CGACATGCAAAATACAAATAAAATTGTACAGAAAACGCCTCATTTGCTGAGCATCTGCTTACAGACAGACACTACAGTTTATTAGAGTGAAATAAAAAGAAAAACCTCTAATGTCAGATTTAACCAAGTTGGAACGAAGTGATTTCATCTACACGGGCTGTTTTCTAGGAGAGCAGCACATTTTATGTATCACAGTCATTAAAAACTACATGTTAACCAGCAGTCACTTCCAAGCTGCTGCTCCGCACCATTAAAGTCCTGATTTTTATCGCCGCATGCGTCTGACAAACTTACCACATAAAAGAGCTTAAGAGAAAGGCCGTGCGGTATTTTCATAGAATTTCGAGCTACTCTCAAATTGATTAAAAAAAAAAAATACACACAATAGGTTTGTGCTTGTAAAATATCCAACATGTCCTTGTCGCACCTTGTTCAATACACGGGCTGAACTATTTCATTTTGTTCAGGGTTTAATAAAAACTTAGATTGAATTCTACCTCACATTCTGATAATAATTCCTCTTTTTATTTGTTTTTTATCATGTTTTAGTTTCCAGATTGAACCTATAGTTTGGCACTAAACTTTTTGTGCTGCAGTGCTCGATGACGCACATGGTCTACAATTAACTGTTTAGATTGATTGTGGAATAGATTAATCGATTTTAAAAAAATATCCGTTCTTGATACCTGAGTCTAAAGTCCCCGGGATGCACAGGTGTGTGTCTGGCTCACTGAGTGGGTGGTGCTGCTGCACATCGACAAAGGACAAAAGCAGACTGAGAACAAAGCAGCAGATTTTCCTGCTAATAACAATAAAAAAAAACCTGAGAACAAAACTCAAATGAAAATGCTTTCTTCTCATTTGCCATGTCACTCCAACCTATTAGACATCTAACCTTGTTTTGCTGCAAATTACACTCCTCAGAAGCTTTTTTCTTTTTCGCCACAAGGTTATTAATTTTCATTCCTAAACTGTGCGACAAGGTTGCAGTCACCTCCCACTTCTTGCCTTAAAGAAAAGAGCAGGAGGGAAAAAAACAAGCTGTTTCTGCATCTGTCGGCTCGGTGTACATTAAGGCGGCTTTCGCACGCTCGTCGGGGATAGGCTAGCTTAATGGACTTTGTGTGTAAAACATCATCAATGAACGGCGATGAATAATTAAATGCGCTGCTGTTGAATGTTGCCGCTCATTTATTCAACCCCCTTTGTCAGATACAATACATCCCCTGCAAGCCCGAGAGCTAAAAAATCACAGTCTTTACATGAAGATCAAGAGAAATTACTGGAAGCGTGCTTTGCATCAACGGAGAAACCATTAACCATAAAAGCTTATCTTCGGATCCCACCTGTGTTCAATCTCTCCATCTTCGCTAGCCGCCACCCTGACCTGTTCGTGGCAGGGAAGCATCACAACATACAGCAGTGCTATATCTGCCTCAGTCCCACATACAGTACGCTGCCAGCAGAGAATATTCAGCTCCAGGCGATGGAGGAGCCCGGCAATGAGTCAGTGTCTCTCCAACATGCGCCGCATATGTCACATGGAGACGCTTGTGCTTTATACATATGCATATCCCGCGTGTTTGCCGCTCAAACATCTTTATTTTTAGGTATTACTTCAAACTGTAGCGTGGGTTTTTTTTTTTTTTTTGCTTTTCCCATCTATATGCTCAGAAGACTAATGAATGCATAACGGAGTCAAGATGACGGTATAGTTCCTGCCCTACTTGTAGGAAATGTTTTACTTACTCTGCCGCTTTAATGTCAGTAATAAACCCTGATTTGAGGTGAAACCAGGGTCGAAGACGTTTCAAAAAAAAAAAAAAAGGCTTCGAGTGTCCTTCAGCGACAAATTATCTATGTTGCTGGGTACTTAGGTTGCAATTTAACGGTCATTTTAGCAGTATTTCAATGTCTATGCTGATCTGAGGTAGGTCATAGCCACGACTGGAAATATGATCCAAGTGCTGTTGGTCAGGTGAGCTGCTTGTGTGGATCCTCTAGACAGATCAACGGTTTAATCTAAAAACAAAAATAATGGAAACGTCACTATGAAAATAGTCAATCAAGTCCTTGAAAGAAATATCTTTGTCATTAATCCTATGATAGTTTGATGAGATTGGACAGCTTCCTTACCAACAGACTAACAGCAAGGTGGGTTGAGTTAGTCGAATACGAGCTATTGACATCAGTGTCCAACAGTGAGATGGAAGACATTAGCATTCCTTTAGAGCAACAGTCAGCCGTTGTGTAGACAGATGAGGTGATGAGACGGTGACGGTGTGAAGATGCTTGATCCGACCATAGCTGATACTTGGCCATGACGCACTTTACTGAAATGACGAGGTTCGTCACCAGAAGCATCACCGCACATCTTTACTACGTTTTGAATCTTCATCAAGGGAATGTTAAACCGCTGCCACTGACTACTAGTGTTCATTTCTTCAAAATCCTTTCAAAGTCATCCTAACTTCTGGCACTTCCTAACACTGAGCTGTTAGATTCACATTTGGATGCAGAAAGAGCCTTAAGATCAGATGCCTTACGTTGGATCCTCACCAACAAACACAGACTCCCTGATGGTCTCCATCCTCTTGACTACTTCCTTGTTGTCATCCCTCCATTATCACCTCCACATCTTGGACATAAAAGCTTTCCCTGAACTCAGCATCCCACTCTCTAGAGAGAAAACCTCGGGGCCTATGCATTTCCATAGAGTTCTTGTAGGCTAGGACCCCCCAACCCTTGGTCTACTTCTTCCAAACCTCTGACATCAGGACATCCCCATCATCCAACACTGCTTTTCTTCATCAATCTTTGAACTCTTGTTGTTGTGGCGTGGTCCTTCTTGGTAAAGTACAACACGATATTTTACAAGCACAGAACAGCTAAAGCAACACCTTTGGCTATTTTGTAATCATTCTATGACTTTGTTAGCAGCTTGGAATTATACAAAAGTATCACTGAATTTGCAGCACAGCAGCTGTTTTTAACTCAGACAACATTGTGGTGATTAAATCAAGGTTTTACTGGTGCAGAGTGGGAAAGAAACAAAGTCACTATTTCACACTTGTTCCATTGTTTGACACCATAACAGTTTTATTGGAAATGTGTCTGTACTGAAATACATCATGTGTGAGCACAGAGAGTAGGAGCGAAGTAAACACACATGAAGTGAATTTGCACCACGTGTGCATTGTGCTGCTGTAGCGCATCACTGGAGCTTAACACAGTGTACACACCACCGTTTTACTGTGTAATCATCTGATACTTTTGAAGCTTAGGGTCTCTGAAAACTCTTATGATTAACCAAGTCGGATGTTGCTGCCGCTGCCATTGTCCAAAGCGCTGACTAATGACTGGAGCCAAAAACGACTCGACATCATCACACAACAATAATGATTCGATACTGAAGGGAAACATTTGTTAGAATGAACTGAAGAAAACATCATTGGCACAGTGACCGGTTTTCAATAAAGTACAGATTTTTTTCCCAATAATTGGGAGTCTCTATGTTCAAAAACATTTGCAAAACACATACAACAGCATCAAAATTTGGTAATCAAAATGCATAATGCACTGAAGTAGCTTTGGTATCACTGATGCTAGCTGAATCACCGGCAGCTTTTTCTTGCCTCCGACCTGTGATCTCTCTGCCGAGAAGGGCAACATACAGGAGGGTGGAATGTGGTAATGCATTACCTTTTGTCCCTGTATTTTTTTTTTTTTTGTTTAAGGCATAAACAACCGCTCTCTATATATAATGTGCAGGGGCCTGTGGTAGCCTCTGTGTTTGCAAAAGTGATTCACTGCACAAAAATAGCAGCTTCAGTCCTGTTAGTTAAAAACAAAATCTCTGCACAAGTAACTCCTCTCTTCCTCCCTAACACACTCTCCTAACGCCGTCCACTTTCTCAGACACCGCAGTCTAAGCATTCCGTCTTTATGCCTCGCTAACACAGCTTATTATCTCCGACGCTCCAAAGCAATTTCCAAACAATGTGTCGTTTATTTCTCGTCTATACGTCTGTGCTTTGCAGTCTCCCTACCTGTCAGCATGGCTGTTTTTCTCTCCTTTCTGTCTGTCTATCTCGTGTCTGTCGGCCTACCTCCCTTGAATCGTCTATCCGTCCTGTGTGTTTGGTTTGCCTGGCTTGCATTGTGTCTGTCAGACTTACTGTCTTTACCCACAGTAGTTGACAGCCACACCTGTCTGCTAAGTACTAAGCAGCGTCTCTCCTGTCTCGCTGTATTTGTGTAGTTTGCAGCCTACGAGTCTGTTCGGCTGGTCGGCTTGTGCTGCTGCGCGTCTGATAATCAATGCGACACATGCAGACCCTCAGCGCCTTGACCTTGTCTGGTGCAGTGAAGCCGTCTCTAACAACATCCTCTCCTGCCCTGCCTTGGCCTTTACTGCTCTGCCGGCTGTGTTTGTGAATGCACATACATCTCTGTAGATAAGGGGGGTGAGTGATCCAAGCATTCTGACATATACATAGACTGGTACGAATGCAGGCCTCAAGCCATCTCCAAAAAAAATTAACTTTCACCTCTACGTGCTGCCGTATTGATCCCTGACGACGACAGATCAGCAATATTCTATCCATTATTGAAGCTTCTGTTGAGCTTCTGCACAAGTGATGGAATGAAATACTAATTCTGTTTGTGATAGAAATACAAAAATACTATCCACATTGGATTTTTTTTCCACAATACGTTGCATCCAGAATAATGCATGACCACAGTTTAGGTTAGGATTTCCAAGATTTGTTTGGCATTCTGCGTACATACATCATTCTGCTTACCCAAAAGAGCACAATTACATGAGATATTCAATACCACTCTCATATGCTGAAGCTAGAGCTAGCAAACAGTTAGCTTAGCTTAGCACAAAGACTACAAATTGGGTTGGATCTTTCAAAGATAGGAAAACTGGCCCGCAAGCACCTCTAAAGCTCTTATCTTGTTTGTTAAATCTGTGCAAACTCTTTGGTCCTTTTAAGATATGGGATAAGGGACATTGCCGGCTTCATTAATCCACTAAAGTGACGGCATTCTGTCATTTGGATGTAGGTCATGTTGCGTTAACGTTCCTGGTAATGTTGGTTTCATTTAGACAAACCCGCCGCAACGCCGGAGAGAATGATGGTACTCGCCCAGTATTCGTCATGAGATTTGACAATACACCAAGTGATGAGTAAAACATAAAAACACAAAAATAAACAAAAGACAAAATCTAAATTAATCGTAGCTTCTTTACTCGTAGTGAAAAAAGGCTGACTTGCTGTTAGATTCTGACTGAGGACAATTTATGATGATAACTAAATAATGAAGTTAGTTCTCTGTGCATAAATGTGTGCAACTCTTTCACTCTGGAGAAGCTCTTATAGATCCTGATGCTGTAGGTGGTTAATAAACTGTAAGAAGAGACTCCTAAAAACAGCAGAAAGCAACTAACTAAACTCTGACTCTGGGTGACAGCTAACCTGTCCAACATGAATAACACTACAGTGTGGCTTGCAGTTGGATCCAGACCTGGAATGATCTGCTCTCCAAACGATGCTCCGACCTTGTAAGATTACTATTGCAACTTTTACAGAAAAGTGATCAGGGATGAAACTAACACAATCTATCAGATGAACAGAGAGGAGAGCATGTAGGAAAGGGGCCATGATACATTTCGCTAGCCTCATAGCATAATTGCCTAAATCATTTTTTGGTCAAATTGAGATATTTGCCTAACTTTGCTCTCCTATCACTTCTGCATCATCCTGTCTTTCTACCTATGTCATTGGCCAATCACATCTGGTTGAATGTACGGTTAAAAAATCAATAATAAATACCAATGTCATTTCTAAAAATTGTGTTTTTTCTCATTTCCCAAAAACATGAAAATATGACTTAGGCAAGTATGCTGTGAGGCTAACGATTTGCCTTTCACGAAACTGCCGAGCAACAGTGGCCCTGCCCACAAGCATCCAGAGACCAGGACCTCAAAAAGGACCTCTGTCCATCTGATCGTTTTAAAACTTTATACGTTGGATCAGATGAATAGTACACGTACCACCCAACTAAACACTGTTGCTGATCAAGCATGACCCGAAATGGCAACAGCACTCCCCAACGGAAGCACCCTCCCCCAGCAGGACAATGCTCCCTACAATCTATCCAGGAGAAGCTCAAGGAACACGACAAAGACCCCACGTTGTTGAACCGGCCTCCAAACTCCCCAGACTCCAATCCGATTGAGTATCAATTGGACGCACCAGAACAAGTCAGATCTATGGGGGCACAACCCGTCGACCAACAGGACATAAAGGATCCGGTCCCAACGCCCCAGTGGAACACCCCATTAGTTCCCATGTCCATAGTGTCGGAACTCTTTTGGCAACACAAGGGGAACCTACAAAATATTAGGCTTTAATGTCGTGGCTAAACAGTATGTACTCGTTTCCTGTTTATGCTAAGCTAAATGGGAGCTGCTTCCAGGGTCATGCCGTACGGACAGATGATGTTGGTATTTATCTTCTCATCGAACTCACAGAAAGGAAGTGAATCTCTAAACATTTATTTTCTGTTTTGGCATTTTGCCCTTATTTGACAACTGACAGCCTAGAGAGAGACAGGAAATATGGACAAAAAAAAGAGAGAGGAGCATGCAACAAAGGCCCCCCGGACAGGAGCCAAACTATGAACATTATGTTTATGTGGTATATGCTTTAACCAGAAGGTCACCAGATACCCCCACATCTTTCTCAAAATGTCAGATTACTCCTATTTTTAAACATCTATTCTCTCGTAAGCAGCCATTTTGTGCCTGAGAGTGAAAGAAAATATAATAAAAAAACCTCACAAATAATGCATTATTTTCACTCCACCACTGTGGGTTTCTGTGGGGAAACTGTATTCACTTATCTTTTCAGATGTCACAAGCTGTAAGTAATGCTCCAGCAGCGAGTTGTAGGAAAGACAACACGATTCATTTCTGCTCTAACAGCTTCAAGAAAGAAAAGGCTGTGGCAGGCAGTGTGGCAGTCTTCAGGAAGTCTTTTCAACAGTTCTGATGCCTGCACTGGGAGGATTTCATCACTCCTTGGTTCCAGCCAAGATATTTTTTTTAAAACACTAAAAGCACGCTGCCCAGGGATTTATGGCTGCCATAGGGCTCATATGGAGGAGCTCATAGACGTAGTCCAACATGAGCCTCGAAGCTAATCTGCAAAATCAGTTCTAAAATCTTCCTGTGCATACAGTCTTACATAAAGCAAACAAGGACAATGTTCTGTAGAATCACCTCATCATCTGATGTGATGTAATCCGAGAGGCGGGTTAAGAGTTGAGACAACAAACAAAGGGCTGAAGATGAGTAATAAAATTATTCAGCCTCTCGATTGCATTGAATCTCAGCTTTACTGTCAATTTAGGTCTGTGAGGCGCACAGTTCTTTCACTAAGGCTAAGCTATTTTACATAAAAGCTCATAGTCTAGACCGCAGTTGTCTTCACATTGTGTAGTGGTTACAAAAAAAGGAGAACAGTAAGCGGGCACAGCATTGTAAGTTGTGGGATACCGAATGCAACACGATGCAAGATGTGCTCCATGTTAGTGGTGTACAAAAAGAGCTACTGCACAAATATGGACATTTCAAGTGGTTAAGAACGAAATTAAGTTACTCGAAGCAGTATATTTCAACATTTTGAGCAGCTTTCACAGCGATGGACAAAAAAACAGGATAAATATGAGCAAAATGGAGTGTGAGCATCATGTCATACCTTGGTGTTCCAAAGTGGAGGAAAAATGGAAAGAACTCGTATGTAGAAAGAGAAATTACATCTACAACGTCTACTCGCTGCTAAAAATCACAAACTTAAAAATGGTAACCTTATAAGACAACACATCCAAGAAAGCATAATGCCACTTATGGCACTGGTTAACAGTTACCAAATGGTATCTGATAATACTAATAATCTGCACTGAGCTAAACACTAAAGTTCTTCATAGGATGTCAGCCTACTTAACCAAAAAAATCAGAGTTTTGTAAAATACTATTAAAAAATTGAAATACAAGCTGTAATTGGTAAACATACTTACTGTTGTGCGTAGGACCCCTGTAGAGGGTTGTGGGGTACTGGAGTCTATCCCAAATGGCACGAGGCGAGAGTCTGTCACAGAAAAGACACAAATCAGGATGCACACTCACATTTATATCTACGGCCAATTTAGAATCATCAATTTCGCTGCAAGTCTTTGGATGATGGGAGAAGACCTAGAGAAAACCCATGCAAACGCTTAAATAAATACAAACTCCACACAGAAAAAGCCCCGGCTAACCATTCAATTCTAGAACCTTCTTGCCATCAGGTCACAGTGCTAACCACTGCCCCACTTCACCATCCATCCATCATCTATACACCGCTTAATCCTCACTAGGGTCGCGGGGGGGGACTGGAGTCTATCCCAGCTGACTCAGGGTGAAGGCAGGGGACACCACAGGGCCACACTTAGAGACAGACAACCAAGCAAATCACCAATTAACCTCAACATGTTTTTGGACTGTGTGGGAGGAAGCCGGAGAACCCGGAGAGAACCCACGCTGCACGGGGAGAACATGGAGACTCCACGCAGAAAGATTCCCCCAACGGGACGCGAACTGGCGACCTTCTTGCTGCGAAGCAACAGTGCTAACCAACTGCACCACCTTGCAGTCCCCCACTACACCATCCAGCATAAACCTATGAGCATTGTTTGTCCCTCCAGATGGACAGGTGGATTTATGGCGTCCCTACTGGATATTGTGCCTTTTAAAAACAGCTCCAAACCACTAATTAATTAATCAATCAATCAATCAACTTTACAATCTCACAGCACCAGTTCTAAAATTGCTACAATTTCCGTAGAAACTTATTATTGAAAAAAAACCACCAGATTAAATGACAACATGTGTTTGGTGCAGTGAACCCATCCAGACAATGATGAAACCTTCATTCATGTTAAAGCCTTCAAACTTATTTCAACACAAATTTACATTTCTTTGCTTTGGACCGTTTTCTTCCAAAAATGGACAAAAGATGGACAAAATACAAAATAAGCTCTTGACAAACAAACACAAAGGTCCATACACTGTGTTTACCAAATGTCACCAGACACGTGGAACAAGCGACCAAACCAGCATGAGACGAGCTGAGACAACCTCAGTGACTGACTTCATTAAGACACATAAACAGACTTTCATCATTTGAATGCATAAAAATTAACATGCAACTCTTAAAAAAATTAAACTACCTTGTTCCTCTTCTAGCCAGGCGCTTAATTTCTGAAACAGGAGCGTGACATTGAAGCAAAATATCGTTAACGATCCTTAGTTCCGTCTCGCCGTCAAGTTGCAGCATGTGAGATACGTACTTCCGCTTATACCGGAAATGTATTCAAAATAAAAGCATCAAATATTGAAGATGGAATCAATAAAATAAAATAATACAGTGAAGTTTTGTTTCCGTTAACGACAGACAGGGTCTAGATCAACACAAAAAGGACGTTTTTAGTGTTTGAGGCTCCAGGATAGCACCTTTTTTTTCTGAGCCTTGCAAAACTGCAACAAATTAGTGTTAAACCTTTTTTTGTTGATGTTGTTGTAGCAGTCTGTTAAGTTTTGTTTGGTTTCTAAAATAATCATTGAAGTTAGTTATTGGTTGTGATCAACACAATCAAGGACCTTGATTAACACTAAACACTTAATTAAGGTAAGAATAAATGTGGTCTTGCAATTAAAATGAATGAATGAGTGAATGAATGAATTTTGCACTACTGTACATATACCTTTTTCTACTAGATTTGTAAATTCTTGTATATATTTGTCTTATTATCTTGTTTTATTTTTTATTAATATTTATTGTATTTTATTCTTTTCTTTCTGTAGTGATTTTACTTTATTTTATTTTATTTTTTAATTTTCCTATTTCTATTATTCCTGCAAATTCCTCGGGCGACACCAACAGCCGAAACCAAATTCCTTGTATGTCGTGTACGTACTTGGCCGTTAAAGCTGATTCTGATTCTGATGAATGAATGAGTGAATGAATGAATGAATGAATGAATGAATGAATGAAGGAGTCTCCAGCTTGGCAGCTGCAACATGATGAATATGATGCCAAATGTAAATTTTTCACAATAACATTCATGATGTCATTTAATTAGATTCTGCTCAATAAAGATAATTTTGTCAAAAACTACATCTCTTATCAACTTTGATTTTGTCTCAGTAAAGTGCATGAGTAAAGAATCACACCCTTGTTTGTTTTACATGACACTGGCTCTTGAACTTCACAGCATTTCCAACCTGAGCCAATGTATACTTTGGATACTGTGCCAATTTAGTATATGGTCCAACTTAAACCTAAAATCATCTCGGCTCAAATCTTAGTTAGCTCAGTTATCTCAGCCCCTCTGGCTTGAGGTGTCTGAGGCCAAGTGCTCGGCTTTTGCTGCTCTATCATCTGATATTCTTTGTAAACCTTCCCAGACCAAAGTGCTAAGATGCTTTTCGGGAGCCGGGCTTAGCTCTGCTTAGTACCAGATGACTCCTCGAGCCCCATGCTGCTTCCAATACTGCAGCGCTGCCTGCAGCCAAGCCATAAGTGATACAGAGAGAGAAAGTAAGAGAAGAGAGATGGCAAGAGAGGAAGGGGGTAGATGAGAGGTTGGAAGAGATAAAAGGATGACAGGAGAAGAGAAAGAGTGACAGAAGGGTATGAAGGGGCAAGAGGGTGTGTGTGGGGGGGGAGGACGGGAGGGGGGCTGGATGAACAGTTCGTCTAGTCAGGTTTGCTCTCTTCTGTAAGGTTTCCCAAGCATCCGTCCATCCTGCTGAGACAAAAAGAGATGAAAGCGTGAGTGTAGCTCGGTGGCTGGCGAGAGGAAAGGTGAAGAGAGCTCCTGCGGGGATGGCGAGGAGGAAGGCAGGCGGGGGGTGAGAGTCGGTGAAAATAGCCTGAGCTGAACTACAAGCTGAATTCCAAATGCCACATTTGCTTTTCATTGGATCCGGTGGTCTGTCATTCGGCGCTTGCCAGAGAAGCACTTACAATCAGACCTCAAGTATTATAGGAACTCCCTTATGGGTGCTATTCTGGAATTCATTGATCTAGTCTGGTGCAATGAAAGTCAATTTTATCTATGTTCAGTCTTAGGAAATTGCTTTCTTTCTTTCTCCCCTCTTTTCAGACGGTCGCTGGTGTAGCTGGTGAGGAGTGCCTGGTAAAACTGCATTTGCATACATGTATTCATTTTATTAGGGTCCGAGGACCCCTACTTGCTGCAGCAAGCAGGGGTCCTTGCCCTGCTTCGTTTCTTTCTTCTTCTTATTATTATTATTCTCCTGACCAACGCGAAACCCTTAATTTGACCCCCTAAACACGCTCAAAAACTCACCAAAATTGGCACACACGTCCGAAAAAATTTGATAAAATGAAAAAAAAGACAAAAATGCTCTCTCGCGCCACCTAGTTACAGAAAAACACACTAAAATGGCCCTAGCGCCCAGTAGGAATGTCATACAGACATCAAACCAACACCAAAATGTTCGTCTTAATGAGACCCACAAACCTCGCACTGACACCCCTGACCTATCTCAAATAGGAAGTCCGCAATTTGCCTTTCAAAGTAAAAAAATGAGCGAAAACATCTTTTGGGAAAAAACTATCTTGTCTGACACCATAGAGAAAAATGGCTCCTTCAACTTAAAGCAGGTATAAATTGTGTCAAAACGGAGGTCAGACGGCCATGAGGGTCCAACGCAGACCGAGGACCCGACCAACGCTGCTTGCAGCTTTAATTGTTTTTTTTTTATTATTATTATTAGCTTAAGGTAAAATTTGAGTTTAATGTTGTATTTGGATATTTTCAGTTTTTGCTTATCTGATTGATGGAAACCTTTTAACACCAGCATGTTAGTCATTAACAGTATGCAGAATCATCTATGACATGTTCCTGTTTGCAATGGACATAGAGACGACCACCATTGTATAGAACTTTAGAGAGGTTTTTAGTGACTAGTGCAATGGCTGCTGCCAGCTGGGAAACTGCATGTTTACAGACAGATGTACTACAGAAAGACATGCAGAGTTTCCTCGTAGAATCTTACCTTTGATGTGTGCCAACACTTCTTGCTTTTGATGGTGTTGTAGTAACAGCAGCTCCGTCAAAAGGTATCCAAAGGACCGCATAATAAAGACTCTAAAAATGGCCACTGCTCATTCGATTTGATTTGAACTTGACGTAAACTATGATTTACCCAAACAAGTTGTCGGATTTGAATTTAATACCTCTGGGGTATTTTAAAGAGCAAAGCAGGGCAACACAAGCCCTCCAGCAAAGAGCGACTGAAGAAGTGAATATCTTGTGCAATGCCAAAGATGACTGAGTCTGTCATCAAAATTAAATGTGGACGTAAAAATAAAAGAAAGGTGTGTTGAATTTTGTTACGCTGACTTCTGACTGTGGGGCCTGCATTTCTAATGTGGTGAATCTAAACTGTTAGTTTTAGATTTTTTTCATTAAAGCAAACAGGATATACTGTCCAGTGTTTATCAGCTTAGTTTAGCGTACTACAAACCCACCAGTTAGCATTAAACACAAAGCACAGCGGAGTCAGACAGGAATGTTCGGGTGTGCAGGTATTTGGTCGTAAACCAAAGTATTGGATAAGTTAAAATTCTGAGTCTGGGATCAAGTTATTTAAGTTCCTCCTGAGGGAAATACGAATGTCTGCTCCAAATTTCATGGCAGTCCTGTAGTTGCTGAGACACTTCTCTCAAAAACCACTTATGTCAAAGTCATAGAGGCACTACATGAAAAATCAGGAGATCACTAAAGTCGAATGTATCCTCTGGGCACTGTAGACATCTGCATTATTTTACTGCAACCCACTGGCTGCTGAAATATTTCAGTCTGGCAAAGAGGAAAGTGGTGGCCAAGGCCGCTTGTTAGTTGTTAATTCCATGACTTTTTTTTCAACATATAAATTGCGACAGCAGTAAAATATTGATTCTTTTTAAAACCATAACTACACACCAAACCTTTCAGAACATAACTCAGTATTTAATTAGCAACCATTGCTATCTCCTAGCTTAACTAAAGCTCACCAAGACTCTCTTGTCTCTGACTGGATGTATTCACGACCTAAGAAGAAATAGTGATACATCATCTAATTTTGTTAGATTGTTCAATTAAGCACTCAGTATCTCCCACAGACACACCTGTCTTTAGATCAGGGGTGTCGACATCCGGTCCTCGAGGGCCACAATCCTGCATGTTTTAGATGTTTCCTTCTTCCAACACACCTGATTCAAATGATCAGGATCGTTATCAGACTTCTGCAGAGCTTGATGATGAGCTGATCATCTGAATCAGGTGTGTTGGAAGAGGGACACATCTAAAACATGCAGGATTGCGGCCCTCGAGGACCGCAGTTCGACACCCCTGCTTTAGATCTTAATGTATTTGTAATGGAGCAACCATTTAAAACATTACAACTGCTTCAAACAGGACAATAAGTAAAGTCGAAGTCCATGAATTATTGTGCAGATATCATCATTCTAGAGAGAAATCATTCTTCTCTTCCATTGAATTCAGTGATGTTTTCATGCGGGGAGGCACTTCCACATTTGCTGTGGTGTTTCAGCACCGCTGTTCCCAGAGATCACCTGTCAGTCAGTGTCTTCGCAACTGTGAGGTCTTATTCTTCGGATTTTTCTCTGAAATTTTGGCTTTGCAGCTTGCGGCCTTCCTTCCAAATGCATCGGGAATGTAGAAAAATCCATTGCTTCCCTTTTACCTGACAGGCGCGCTGGAACTCAGGACGGAAACTCAAAGACGGACGGCCTGTGGGTTGAGCAACTATTATGCCATAAGGGATGAGTGATTACTTTAAATTATGCAAGCTCACTTACTTTGTGTTTGTTCTAAAGCACATCCAGACATGCGCCCACACAGTCACAATTTAGCACTGCGTTTAACTCGGCTCTGACAGCGAGGAAGCAGCCAGGGCAGACGTGACTCTGTCTGCTGCCCTGATTCTGCTCTATCATCTTATTTCCCCTGCTAGTCGTCACTTATTGGGGCTTCATAAAGACAGAATGAGCGAGATCTCAGCCAGGCAGTATTAACTGCTCGCCCGCCCTCCTCCGAGACAACCAAAGTCAACTCCATCGCCTGCTTTTCATTTCTACACTTTTCCCCTCTCTGTCCTTCTTTTCCTCTTGTTGCTTTTTTGTCTTATCTTTTCCTCCCTCGGCCCCTCTGTAACTGTCTCCCCCCTCCTCTCTGGAGAAACAGAGGAGTCTTATCACAGTTTAATCTCCAGCTGAGAGTCGGCGGTGTGGGGCCCGGGCCAATGTGACTTTGTCGTTTATTCTGTGTCGGGGCATCTTAGAGGACGGCCGAGTGTTTGTGTTGAGAGTGGTCGGGGTGATTGAATTGCCGGAATAGCCTCCAGGCGCAGGAAAGAGAGAGAGAGAGAGATGAAGAAAATAAAAAGAGAGGGAGAGTGATTTTTCACAACAAGCGCAATTCAAACATGGTAATCTGATGCCCTGAGATATTTGAACACATATCCAGACAGAGGGGCTGCAGGCAACGGGAGGTGGTGTCTGCTGTCTGTGCGAGTGTGCGCGACCTGTAGCTTTATCTTAGCGCTGCTGTGCTCTACCTACTGTGACAAGTGCTACAGCAGGGAAGCCAAATAATATGCAAGAGGCATATTAAAGAAGAGAAAGATGGGCAGAAGAGGGGGAGTGGGAAGAAACTCTTGCGAAAACTCTTCCTCTCTGTAGGGAAAGCGATTGGTAGAAGAAGAAGAGAAAGTGGGTAGAAACTATGACTTATTACAAATGCCACATCCATCTATTCGTCCTCAGCTTGAAACCTCACCATGCAGAGGAAAAAAAATAGGAGCAGGAGTCTGGAATGGTCCCACAGGTGGAGGAGAGAATGAAAAAAAAAAGAAGCACTTAGGATAATAAAGAGGGGTCAATCCCATTCAGAACAAAGACAAGGTGTCTGTGATATCCAGGTCAGAGTCTCTCCAGAGGTCTGAATCTCTCCTCTTTATGTTTTCGTAATGGACTTTTTAATTTGATTGATGGGTTGACTGTCAAATCCTCATGTTCCCGCAGGGAGGGCTCAATGCATTTTAAATGGTACGTTTTCCAATGGACAGTCTGAGGGATGTGTGGAGGGAGGGAGGACTTGATCTGTTTTTATGTCATTTACTATTGGAAACAGATATGAAGACAAAGAGATAAAGACATAAAAATGCCCCCTTTATTTATTTATTTATTTTTAGGTAAAATGCTTCTGTTGACCTCAATAAGTAGCCTTCAGTGTGAACTGTGGAAGTTTGCAGACTAATATGAGAGTCGGCATCTCCAAATCTCCAAGTCTAAGTCCACAGCTCCCTGTCAGAAACTCATGGACTGTTCCACCTGGGTTGGGGGTGAGTTGCTGGCCCAAGCGATGGAGTGAAGTATTTCGGGATCTCGTCCATGATTGATGGAAAAATGGAGTGTGAGATGGACAGCAGAGTGCAGCGGTGTATTGAGAACCGAGCTGGGAGGTAAAAGTCTCGAATTATGGTTGGTCAAAGTTCCAACCGTCCCCTTTGGTCCTGAACTCTATCTAAAGAAAGAGCAAGGTCACAGACCCAAGCCACCAAAATTGGTTCCTTCTGTAGGGTGGTTGGACTCAGCTTTAAGGATAGGGTGAAGAACCTGGACATCTAGAAGGGGGCCTGAAGTGGAGCTGCATTGAGTTCAGTTGAAGTGGTTCAGGCATCGGACTAGGATGTCTCCTGAGTGCCTTTCCTTTGGATCCTTTCTGGGCACATCCAACCGGGAGGAGACAACGAGGTAGATCTGTCGGAGGGAGTGCCTATCTCATCTGGGCAACACAATGGAAAACTTACACTCTCTTAAGGTATCTCTAGGTCTGATATATTCACAAATAAATGAAGCAGATTTGTGTCTGTTCTTTACACATTGTGGGGGGCCAAGAACGTCTAGTATCAAGTTTAAACCAAATCGAATGAGTGATGGCTATTTATGGGGGTGTTTTTGTTGGTACTCAGCATGCATTTGGGCAACTGAGGTCCTGTTGCGAGAATCATCTTTAAATATTCTCAAAGATCAAAGACTAGATTCTGGAATCCAGAATGTAAGAATAGCCCACTACAATAACTGAGGGGTTGTGTGTGTTGATGAAGCAACGGCCTTTGGCAATGAGCGCTTGGCTGTCAGGCCGAATTACAACATCTCACTAGAAAATGAAAGAATCTCTGTCTGACTGTCTGTTCTTTGCTTTTCTCAACAACTATTCATCCAGTCGACTTTACACTTCCCAAGTGTACTCATGCAGACCCAGTGAAATGCTGTGTCAAATTTGTCAAGTTGCTTTGATGAGTCGTAGCTGTTGTTGGGCTCATTTTGGGGTCTTCAGTCTGACCGTTGGGTACCTGTGGACAGAGTCCCTGTTAATAGAACATAGCCTTTAAAGGTACAATTCTTGAATGTTGGCACATTTCAAAGGTAAGATTAAAGAAGGAATCTCTGCAATCGTTGTCTTTCTGTGCTACGTCTGTCTGTAAACATCAGCTTTAACAGCTGACAGCAGGCATTGAACTAGTCACAGATAAATGTCAATGAATGTGCTTGGAAATATTATTCATTCTCTACAGTAATCCAGTTGTAGTTGTAGTCAGTATGCCTATGGGTACACTCCAGCGGGAACTAGTAAAAGATAATTCCGCATACTTGCTATGGCCTATATGTTGGTGTTAGCAGATTTTCATAAGTAGAAAATTCACACTGAGCTGATAAAAAAGTAGAGAACATTGTGTACATACTTGGCCTTTGGCTGCTTCTGGTTGGAGCAACATCTTCAAAAAGAAAGTGAGCTGATGATGCCAACTTCTAATAAGAACCATTCAGACATTAACAGAACAAGCATCAATTAAATTTGTGATGTTTTTTTTTCTTTCTTTTACCTTTAACTTGCTTGAGGTTTGTTCACTTTCGTATTATCAAGTGCCAAGTTGAGCAGACCTCTAGCACATCCCAGTCTAACAGCATTTCCAAGTCTGTCTCCACAAATTTATGTTCCTACTAAAGTGCATTCTCAGCTACATCCTGACAGAAACTTAATTTTGTTCTGAAACAAACAAATATTTTCACACCTGTAACATACTAGGAAGGGCTTCAAGTGCCACAATGTCCATGTAAGGATGCATTAGGAAGGGTTGGAAGCACAAGTCAGTAACTTTGAGCTCCGCCAGGGAATCGAAATTCACATCTTGTTTCATATAAAGTTTCATTTTCTCTTGTTTACTTTTCACTGGGTTTAATAACAATAATTTCAAAATGGTAGTGCCTTTGCTAGAAGTTTGATTAGAAGCTTAGGCACCAAGACTACATGGTTGGTTTAAGAAAATATCTTGATTGAGACCAATTATGACACTTTAACAGCATGTCTGAAGCTGTTCTGGGTTATCGTTGAGATGAATCCTGTTCAGTCTAATAGCCCACATGACTGGTTGGCTAAAAAAGGAGGAATTTGTGATTTGTGATCGATCCCAAACCAGCATAGTCTAACAGATGATAGTTTCCGTCTGAACATAATTGAGAATGTACTTAAGATGTATAAAAATGTATATTTTCAGAGACTGGGTACATGGACATGGTGTAAGAATCTACAATTAGAAAAGCAAGTCTGCTCTAATACCATAATTAACATTTTGACCTGAGGCAAACATGAGTTGGATAGTCATGATATTACCAAAGTTCTAACAGTTCATACTTAAGCCACACAGGCAGCGAGATTCTTTTTTCTACTTATTGGTTGTCCGTGTTGAACACATAGATTTACACAATAAGTAAATTCAATGGCATGAAGAGACAGGAGGCACATTTTCTATCACATCATTACTGCAACACAGCGCTCACATCTGACGGTGCCATTTAAGGATTCGCTGGTCTGACACTCGCTGGGATAATTTCAGTCTTTTCACACGAATGGCAAAGTGAGTGGACGGAGCGGTGATTGTCCTCTTGAAACCGAGCTTTGCATCTTCCTGGCCCACATCAGAGAGGGATTTGTGACAGTGAAATGTGCAAAGTAAAGGCTTATCACCATTTTCTTTCTTATCATTGTCAATGTCCTCTTCATCATCACTGAGGGGAAATCAAACAGAAGCAGTGGTTTACGCTACAGCAGAATAAACAGAGTACAATGATGCTGCATTTAAGTCTCATATGTGCTGCGTTTGATCTTTCAAGTTCTCTCGCGGTGACGTGCACTTGAGATAAACCTAAAACTTTCAAATCCACAACTTTGAGGGTATGCAGGGATGGGGAAGGGGAATAAAAACATCAGACGAGCCAGATTTAGCAAAAAACATGTTTAATCTCTCCTTGATGCGTGTCTATTTACACGTAATAAATCTGCAAAATAGGAAAGAGCAGGATATTTACACGGGCGTGAAACAGCCAAAACCTGTCACAGCAGCTTCAAGTCTGAAACTCTTAAAAAGGTATCAGAATTCATAAAGTATTAAAACTCTTTAAGGTATTTTTTTTTCTTTTTTTCTTTTTTTTTTTTTTCTTTCTACCTCTCTCCTCTTTAATCTGTGTGTGAAGGTATTTTATGTCCTCTGCTCCATCTCTGAAATGTACTTTAATCAAAGTGAACTCAGCAGGTGAGGAAGCTGGAGAGCTGGAACTGCAGGGATGAGAAACCTGTGATTGTTGCTGTTTGGTGGGCAGGGGTTAGAAAAAGGGCAGATGAGGGCAAGTTCTCATGCCGCGGAGTGGTGTTCCTCTGTAGGGTGCAGCCCATACTGGAAAATAGGTACATTTCACATACACTTCTGATTTTAAAGATGGCTTTCAAAATGGTGTCAGTTCCTGAGAACTAGGAAGAAGTTCACATTTTATAGAAATGCCTTTTTTTTTTTTAACTTTCTTACTTCAAGTCAGATAAGACGATTGATACCACTCTCATGCCTGTGCGTCTTATGTTAGCAATATGTTAGCTTAGCATAGCTAGCGTGTCACCATTGCATGTAACTAACTTTATGTCTTGTCTCTACTGAACTTTGAATTTTGTGCTCAATGTACAGCTACATGTTTCTGATCTGCATTTACTGTTCTCACAACCTCCCAGGTGTTTTCTGTCTGCTGTCCATCTCCCATTTACCCCAACCGGTCGAGGAACATGGCTGCCCTCCCTGATTGTGGTTCTGCCGGAGATTTCTTCCTGGTGATTATAATTAAATTTAATTATGGGAAAGACTACAAGGAAGGAGAAACTAGCAGTGTTATTTTGTTTGTGTTATATATTAAAACAAATGTTAGCTAGCTAGCTAAGCTAACTCAGACAGAACTCTGTTTTACCCCCTTTTCCTTCCAGTCTTAATGCTAAACCAAGCAGATCATCTCCTAGCTCTAGCTTCTTAGTAACGGACATATATGAGAGTGGCATTGGTCTTTTCCCTAAACCCTGGGAAGAAAGCGAATAAGTGCATTTTTAACATTTAAAAAAATGGCTCAAGTCTTTCAATTTCAATCTTCAGTATGCTAAATACAGAGTTGTAGTCGGGGCGTACAGTAGTTAGCTTAGCCTATGCTAATGCTAGCATTAAGACAACACTAGATACTTTAAAGCAAGATAAAAACTTTAAAATATATGTTAAACAATATCTCAAACAAAAAAGGTAATTTCTGGTTGTAGCGGGAGTTATAGAGCGTAGTAGCTTCTTTGTTACATTCACTGTGCGCAGCGTATAGCATTTCCGGCATACTCTGGAATACTCCCTAAAACCATGTATTGTTTATACACTTTGCTTTATGTACGCTGCATGTATTATTATGTACTGTTAAATACATGTGCTACTCAGCTTGCGAGATTTCATGTCAACTAATAAGCCAGGCTATCGCTTAGCTAGTTTACATGACGTTAGGCTAAACACATCCGGTACCAATGCTATAATCTCACTTTCTATAAGAAATGTGTTCTGTACTTTGTTTTTGACACACATTTTGAATCATACCTTTGAAGTGTATGGAAAAAATACACAATTTTCTATATGGCAAGAGGCTGACGAGGCACAGCGAACACCTCAGCGTCAGTCAATCACTGAGAGAATCTCCCGCCTTCAACCCTTTTCCTTTTCCTCACTCCACCCTCCTTCATAACCGTCTTTTTCTATGTGGAAGAAGAAAAAAAAAAAAACACCACAGATGTGATGGAATGGAAAATGAAGCGGTACTGTAGCCTTCAAAGCGCTTCCTCTGCCTTGCCCGAGTCTTTTCATCTTTTACCCCAACAAGTGCTGAAGCAGAAAACAAGAAGCAAAACGAAGAAACAAAAGCACCAGAGACCAAGAGGGCCTTATCTCTCCATCTTGCGGAACTTTTTTTTTAAAACTCCCTACAAAGCCATCCTAGGGGTACTAACTAAGCCTCATTTCTCTAGTAAGATCGCTAAAAAAAAGTCTTCATCAAAAGAACAATTGAGCGAGTGAATAGCGGTTAAGCATCAATGCGACGGCCCGCATCCTCAGTCATTCACTGAAACTGAACAGAATGTGTTAATGAGGGCCTGTACATGGAAGTAGCGTTGCCTCAATTTCACCATTCATCAAGAATAAAGACAGACGCTAAATACCCTCAATGAGCCCTAAACTTGTTTTTGTGGAAGAACTGAAAAGCAGATGGATCAAAGGTAATCTCTCATGACAGAGTTGTTTCTCCTGATGTCGATGAAAAAAAAGCTTTGGTCAGCCCGCCCTGTATGTCGTTTTTACCCTGTGTAGATCAGTGGTTCAAGTATTGGAGCACATACAGTACGTTTCACTCTGTCCTGACACATATTTGCGCCGTCAGATAAAAACACTGAATGACAGAGATTTGAATGCAATCTCGGTTTTCTACAGGGGGAATTCATCAAGTGTACTTTTTGTTGGACTCGAGAGTTTTTATTTGACAGGAGCAATATGTGTTTGGTTTGGTGGCGTGAGGGTTGGCACAGGTCCGTGTGTGGAAAAAAACATCCCTGACAATATAAAATCATGGACAAAGAAGGAGGAGTGTGTGTGCTGGAGGTACCACAGTAGGTAAGAGTTGACTGTTCATCTCCACGTGGGTATAACTGGAAACCACCATTCAGTGGTCAAGTACTGCAACAGGAAGTTGAGGTTGTTTCCATCACATTCTGATCATAGTGTCATTATTATTTAATAAAACTTCTATTTAAGGGATTTCTGGTCAACAAAAAGGGGCCCAGATGTGTAAATCTACCACAAGGTCACGTGGCTGGAACGCAACTGTCGCACCAAATGTCGTCCATCTAGTGCTTTATAAAAGGTGTAATTTAACACCATTTAGTACGCTAACTGCTGCTGCTGGTCTTTGTCGGAACAAACAAAAGAATGTAATTCAACAAGTGGAAGCGCACCTGTATCAATAATATGGACTGTAGATCATGTGACAGGGTGGGTAATTTAGTTTAACGTTGTCCTTTGCTGTAAATGCTAATGCTAAGCTAAACAATTTTGCAACTAGAGCACCAAAAATGCTGCTTCAAAAATATCTTCCAGTTGATTTGTTGCCATCTTTCACTTTCTTCTTCTCAAACTTAGTGAACCGTTTCGGACAACTGACCACGTGGTTATATTGACTTCCACCTTTAGAGAAAACCCATTAGCAAGGGCCTTAATGTAGCTCCGGAGCTCTTCAAAGCCAACGGAACTGTACCGAAGACTCAATTTAAGCTAGTTAAAGACTTCTTTCCACTCTGCCGCACGGAAAAAAATCTGAGGGAAGCACTGCTGAAGAGGAAGAAAAAGTAAATGATTTGAAGACATCGGTACCTGCTTCCTTTAAAGTCCTATTGTTCTAAAAGGTGCATTTAATGCATTGGATCCTACTTTATCACGACCATTAGGTGGAGTTTTCATCCATCTGGTTGATTAGTCTGGTCTGGTGCTCTGTTTGTACAGGATGGATGACCTTATATACATCACCTTGGTTTGTTTAACAGTTAATCGTTTGCATTTTGTAGCCGTCACACGCTCCGAGGAGAAAGGAATGTCTTGTGTATTAATGTATGGTTTTCAAAGCACTGCAAGTAAACGTGGAGCTGCACGTGGTGAAAACATCTGAACTTCTTTTTTTTTCTTTTTTCTTTTCTGCTCCACAGAACAAAATAAAAGAGAGAAAGGCCTTGAACTGGTACAAAAACACTCACATAAATCAAGCTACATTTCAGTATTTTTTTTCATAAACCACGTTCACATTTCAAAAAAAATGGACCCTTTTAGCTTTACCATCTTCACTGCAAATTAGTAAAAAATAAAAATAAAAATTAGACAATACTGTTCCACTTTCTTCTGCACAGAAAAAAACTAGCCTTCATTTTGGATGGCACGCCTTTTTAAAAATGCTTCGGACAAGAGGGGAAGTCTAGAAAACAAGATCAAGAAGCTGTAAAGCACAGCGTGCCAAGGATCAGCTTAAATGACTGCCTGGTGCCTCTATAGTCTGCTACCACAGCATGAGGCCGGCGGACACAGAAATGACTTGTCTCATCTAAATGAGCTGACCAGGCCTTGATGTATTTGGTTTCCTCTAAAACAAACACAAAAGCACTGTAGGTTGGTTGGCTCATAGGCAGCTTCCAGACATCATTTGTCTTTTTGCTATCTTTAGAGCCAAGTATGTAGCACACAATGGCCCCAAGATCTCATGAAATATAGAAAGTGTTTGTAATATATATATATTTATATGTATTTGCCATTTACCTATTTTTAAACTCTCACTGTCAGTCACTAAGCATGACAACATTTTCATCATAGCACATTTCATCTAACGAAAAGAAGTCTCTTTGCACTAAACAACATTCAAAGTAAAACATGGCACAGGACGACTTTTTCCTCGTGTTTTCATAATTTTTCATCTTGGAAATATCAAATCTTCTTCTCAAACTTATCTTTTGTACATTGAAATGGAAAACATTTTTTTTTCAACTTTTCATTTGCTTTAAAAACAAAAAGTCTGTATTTATATATCTATATATATATATTCATATATCCTCTTCTCTCTTTTGATTTAGCTTTTGTTGTGCAAATTCAGCAGTAACACAAGTGGCACAGCACTGGGGGAGAGAAGGCAGTTGAGGAGGAGGGGAAGAAAAAGAAATCAAATGCATTAAGAAATCAGAGTTATGAAACTGACGATGTCCTTTGTTATACTACAGTGGAGTCTTGTTGAGAGGGTTGGAGAGTCAGTACTGGAGGAGGAGTTTCCCTGCAAAGTTCTTCCTCCTGGTTGCCCTGCGATGGCAGCAGCTCGTTGCTAAGCATCCACCCGGCTGAAGTGTCTTTGAGCAACTCGCTGCATCTCTGCCTGCTGCTCTACAGCTGTCCCTGACCTCTGACCTCCACGTGGAGGGCAGCAACAGAAAAGAGAATTATTATTATTATTGTTTTTTTGTTTTTTTTTACAGGGATCAAGTATTGTAATTTTTATATCCTGGATGTTTATCGGCTCACAGTCTGAACTGAAGCCTTGGCTGTGAAAAGATGCGAGCTGGCACCTTTCTTTTGTAGCGTTTCAGTTCCAGCTAGATGAGTTTTTGGTCAGCAACTGTGCGTGAACCCGGTCCTGATTGTGGCCAAAGTACCCAACTGCTGCTCCCACAGAACTCAAGATTAATGAAAATAGATGCTCTCCTGAGCGGAGGTCCGTACTGGCTGAGGGCGCGCTTGATTTGGTTGTTCATGGCAGGGTCGGTGGCTCAGAGAAGAAGAAGAAGACGAAGAAGAAGAGGATAAATAAGAGGAAAAAATTCAAACCCGGCTGTCGGGGCGTTAGTTCCAGACTTTGCTGTCTCTCCAGTGTGCTGCTGCTGCTGGGTGCTCGTGTCCTCGCAGTCTCATCCGCTGCTGTGGGTCGCTTTTACGTGAGGGTGATAACAACAGATCTTAAACATCGAGGGGCAAAAATGTCACGGGGGGGGGGGCGTCAAAAGTTGTCAGGGAAGGCGTGTTGGTTTGCCAGTTCTCCACTAGCTGAGGCGCGGTGATCGGCCGGTCCTCAGCTAGCCAAGGCCATGGTGTCGATGACCTGCTCCAGCTTGCCGCGTAGCCGCTGTCTGCGTGACTGTTCGTCCTTCTGTAACGCCGACAGGATCTGGACACAAACAGGAATCACATCATCACACCCTATAGCATGTCTTTTAAACCTATAGCATGCAGCACTGGGCGCAGCTATTATGTAAACGCTCTTTAGCAGAAAGAGCGATGCTGAATCCCATTTACCGGCTAGCGATTACAATTAGACTGATGCTGACAACATGGGCAGGGCAGGTGTGAGGGCTAGTGGGACATCTATAATTGCATGTTAATTGCCGCCGAGGATGCATACAGGGGTGCATGTGTGCGTCCGATTGTTATCTCACAAGGCATGAGGAGGGGAAGGAGGAGCCGGTGCAGTGTATGGATGTATGCATTCTGTCTTTGCTTCTCTTAATTATGTGTGTATGTGCATTAGCAGGCGTAGGCGACAGCGTTTAGCGTGACTGTGTGCGTACATTTGCACCTGTGTGTGTTGCGCGCGTGAGGTCAGGGCACGTGTTAGAGGCGATGGGGGACCATGCAGCTGCCTACATCTGGATAATAGGCTGTAATGAAGGGGAGCAGTTGGCTTGAATGGAGCCAGCTGCAACCAGCCAACGTGACTGCTGCTGGTATGGAGGGACGGGGGAGCAGGAAGGAGGATCTTTCACCACATAAAAGCGCGCTGAAGTAGTGAAGAGCAGGGTGCATGGTATAGAGACTGGATATTTAAATGTGGCTATAAAAGATTTTCCACTTACACACAAGGCACAACGTGGACTCCAGAGAAAGGGGCTCATTCCATAAAACCTCTGCACACATGTGTACGTGTAAATCTATCAAACTTACCCTGTGCATCAATGTGTATTCAAATAGGTATATAGTAATTTAGTGGATTTATGATTTGCATAAATAAAGGGGAGCAGGTGTCAAGCGTTACTGACAACGTTGCATGTTTCTTCAAGCAAATTGTAAAGACACTGGACACAACCAGTTATCATTAGTGATTTACTGCGACCATATTGATTATCCAGCTGGCTTCGGCCATCTTTATTGTAGTGTATTAGTATTTTATACATGCATATATATTTATGTTTGAATAGAGCAATCTGAAATCTTAACTTCTTTTGTATAATGTGTAAGAAAATAGAGCCTTGAGGGCATGTTCAGCAAAAATACCACAAATACCCATGACGCGATCTAAACCACAACTGTCCTCTCAATATAAAGCGTACAGCTAGTTAGCTTAGCATAGCAAACAAGACTTAAAAACAAGGAGTCTGGCTTGGTCCAGCGTCTACCACTGATCCATACAAAATAAATCAATTAACATATTGTGTGTGTGGCCTGTCGTCTCATCCTTGTGTGTTTTCCATTCATTCATCAGTGTACCCCATCAAGAAACAGCCTCGCTTTAAAACTACAAATGATCGTTTTAACACTCAGACATTAATGTTAAACATAAAAGCGATCGTCTTTTCTGGCACTTTGTATGAAACTGAGCTAAAGACTTCTTTCTGTGGCTGCACATACAAATGACTCCAGCATAATATGTGAATGGGATCCGATGGTTCAAATTACGATCTTCCAAACAGCAACTTGTGAATGTTTCTG
This sequence comes from Stegastes partitus, assembly GCF_000690725.1. Classification (NCBI taxonomy): domain Eukaryota; kingdom Metazoa; phylum Chordata; class Actinopteri; family Pomacentridae; genus Stegastes; species Stegastes partitus. The sequence continues at coordinate 383,110 of NW_007577784.1, forward strand.
CCAAGAGTGATTTTCTTTGTAGCTTCAGTTTCTTTTTTAACTTGCTGGAGTCTCCACCGGTTGCCTGGCAACCTCATGATGACGACGACAGGACTTGTTTGACAGAAAGCTTCTTGGAGAATCTAGCGAGCTAAGCTAGCGGTTATTCTCGTAGTTTAATCGTAGCAGCTGGAGTTCCTTGAAGACGTTCCACCTCATCCAAGAGGCTTCATCAGTTCTGACTGACTAGTTGGGAGTTCCAGATATCCTTAAGGAGCCATGAACACCTGAGTTTTGGTTTCAATTGGAGGTTTGTTGCTCCTCCTTAAGTATCTGAACTCCCAACTAGTCAGTCAGAACTGATGAAGCCTCCTGGATGAGAGGCTTAAAGAACTCAAGAAAGTCCAGTTGCTACGACTAAACTACAAGAATAACCATGACCTGGATGACTCTTAACAGACAAGCTAGCGGTTCCTCTACCTTAAATGGAGCTTCACTATACAGAAGGTCCACCCAGAGGAATGCTAAGCTAAGCTACACCAACATTTTTTTTTTCCAGCCAATTGCTATAAGCCAAACAGTCACTGTTTTGGTCACTCACTCAATCAAGACTGTTATGTGACATCGCATATAAGCATTTTTTTATGTGACCTTCAACTGATTAAAATTTGGAACAGCTGCTTTTTAATTGCTGATAAAGCCCATTAGACAATAAGAATTTAAATTGCAAAAGACAAGTACATGTAACAGAGAAACACTTTTGGCAAACGTGTCCTTGTTCTGCTCTGGACGCCCACTGACTGGAGACATCACACTGTGTCCATCCAGCCTTTTCTTTCTTTCTTTCTTTCTTTTGGCTGCAGGTTCTGAGTCAGTCTTGCATTGTTCAGCAGTTTGCAGCACTTGTTTCCAGCACTCTTTAAAGTGGGTCTCCTCTCTGCAGTCTTTAAGAGTCGGCACAAAAGCTTCAACTAAATCCACAGCTTAACCTAAAATCACACACACTTGAACCGATAAAAAACAAACACATTCTCTGGGTGAATATTTACACCGTTTAGACACTTTTCAATGCCAGTAATATGAAATGTTTGAGTTACTTCCTGGTTGGTCAGAACTACTTGGATGCATGCGGTTAAATGGGGGCTGGTTGTGTTGTTGAAATGCATCTCCATGGGAAGAACAATGGTGGAGAAATGGTTCCTAGACTGCACTAAGGGTTGGTATGTGATGTCATACAGACGTTCCTCTGCTAACCACATGTCCATGCACGGCGGTGGCATCATGCATCGATCCTTAATTTTAAAAGTGTTTAAAGCAGTGCTGCCCTTGTTGCTTCAGAAACGTCCAGCAAAATGCAACTTGTGTGGACACTACCCACCTCACTAATTGATCAAAACAAAAGAAAACGATAAATAGTTAGCCTAGCGACTGCTACTTGTTAGCATAAACAAAGCAAAGCGGTCTTATCAAACTCTATGCAAGAAACCAAATGTCTCCAAATGTACTGCTATTCCTTTAAGAGGTTTGTGCAAAATTATTGCGTTTTAATCAGCTGGCCAGCAGCTGTAGAACGCTGTATGTCTGTATCTTAGAGAAAAAAAAGAAATCACATAAATTCTGTTAAGCTCCATTAAGTTCATAATGCGTTGAGCTCATGCCCTAATGTGCATCCTAATGGTGGTAATACCTTCCAGCCTGTACCGATGTGGACTGGTTATCAGTGTAATTGAATTAAAATGACCTCATGGTATTAGTCAAGACAAGTAAAAGGAGAGAGCGAGGGAGGGGTTGCAGCAGCAGACCCTTCTGAGTAATTACAGCGTCCTTCCCTTTTTTCTGTTTGGGGGGATCCGGCGGGAGCTCACCTCGTCTTTGTATTTGATGATGTAGGAGTAGATCTCGTGCAGCGCCGACATGCTGTTGAACTGGCTGAGGTGCAGACGGGACTGCTCCGCCAGATAGGCACTCATGTCCTGATCGCTGATGGCTGGCATGCGGGAGATATCCGAGTAGTACCTGGAAGAGAGGGCAGGCAGGCAGGCGGGGAGTTTTACCAATCGTTTTTGCATTCCATCCACAGCTTTGACTTACTGTCTCAACTTAGCGGCTGTTAAATATTCTAGACGCAAACGGCAGCAGCTGGTGGTCAGGCGGCGGCTCACGAGGGGGGGACTGATACAGATTGATGCACATTTCCCTGCTCGGTGTTTAGCTGATGCTTCGACGTCTTGTTAAAGGACACTTTGACAGGACGAACGGGCGCGTCTTTTAATTTTTAGTAGATTTTAGTTCATTGCTCCCTTGTGAGTTTATTTTAAAAGAGCAGACCAAAAAAACCACAATTTTATTATTCTGTTGTCTGTGACTCCTCATGTAATTTCATACAAAGCAGGTTGCCTCATACAAATCATATATTTAAGGTCCGAGCACACCGAGGACCCTATTGTAACTCTTGTGATTATCATTATTAAAATTATTATGGTACGCAAACTTTGAACGTGTTTTTGAGGGCCTAAACGTGCTCGAAAACTCACCAAAATCACCATGCACTTCAGGACTGGCGGAAATCGGAAACTATCAGAGATGTGGACATATCACTGCCAAAATGGCTCCACAGCGCCACCTTGAAAATTTTGCCGGAGTCCTGTCGGAAGCACGTTTTCCCTAGCGCTATGCAATTTCATAGGCATATAGAGCTGGTTGGCACGAACAAAAAACTAAAACGCAACATGGCTCAACAGCGCCCCCTACAATATTTAAACAGGGTCCCATCGCGGCTACGTTTCACCTACAACTACAAAACTCGCCACACATGTGTAACAACTCGTGACGCACAAAAAAGTCCATTAGCATGTTTCTGTAAATCCAACAGGAAATCCGCCATGTTGGAAAAACCGCGACCATTTTTCGTAACTAGGCCACACTTGCTCCGATCTGCCCCAAACTCGACATGCCGGATCACAGTCCCGCCCGGAGCAGGTTTGCACCACACCCCGCCGTGCAAGAAGGCCGACAAGCGTAGGGCGAGGACCCGTCCATCGCCGCTTGCGGCTTTAATTTTTCTTATTATTTGTACTTTAGGGTGGTGCTGGGTTAGCTCATTCACAGGCCAGGATCACTGTGTATAACTGACTTGATTATTTTCACAATTTTATTATGTTGCTGTATATATGGCTTTTATGAAATAGTTAGAAGTATTATAGAAAATATATATATATAATAATGTTGTTTTGAGATATTAAGAGGAGCTGCTTAAGGGGAGATATTATCAAAGTTAGGAAGGGCTTTGCTGTTAAAAAATAAGCCGCATCCGGCACCAGTTCTCATCCACGTAACGTCCACACCGTCACTTTTGGCTTTCTAGACTTGCAATCTTTTGAAGTCCTTTCTCTCAGAACAACGCCACCGACCTTAACATTATCAACTTAGCGCTGCAGGACGGCAAAAACGAGACGGGCAACAAAACAGTGCATTAAGAACCCATCCTGAGCTGTTTGAAGAATCCATATCTCAACTCTCTCAAGGTTTAACGGCAGCAGGTGCAGGCTGAGGGGAAAGTGCAGGTTAGGAGGCGCCATAAAAACGAGGTTCAGACCGCACCCGGTTAACGCTCGCCTATAAATCCTCATCTCGCGCCACCTCTGGAAGCTTTTGCCTGCAGCACATTCAAATGACATAACGAAAAGGCCTTCTCACCAGGATGTATTGTTGCATTGCAATTTCATTTTTAATTAATGCACTTTATTTAGAGTTATACTTCTTTTTTTTTTTCCCCTCCTGACTCGACCCTTGTTTGTGTTGTATCCACTCTCAAATTGGAGAAAAGCTAAATGAAATTGTAGAATTTTTAGCATCAGCATTTGATAACCTGGAAATCTGAGGATGAGAAGAGAGAAAAAGACAAAAAATGTCATCATCTCTTACGCCATCGCAGCGCTGCACGCCGCCAAACAAAGAGTCCGGGAAGAAGCAAAGCCTGGAAAAGCTACTTAGAGACTATTGGACTCCCGAAAAAAAAAAAAAAAAGCAGAAACAATGACTGTGGCAAGCGCAGGTGGTGCGTTAACTTATCTGGTGTTTAAACATTCTGGAGCTGAATAAAATATGAAGGGTGAACCGGAGGACATTTTTCAGCGAGCTTCCATTTGGAAAGAGAGAGGGCAAACAGTAGCTATAAATCCTTCTTTAACCTGTGTGTGTGTTTTCTTTTATTCGCTTTCTACTTATACACACAAAAAAACAAACTGGAACTGAATTCATTTGGAGCTGATATGTTCTACACTCTGTATACTTGTGTTTTATATTTATAAGCCCGGAGCGAGACAGCTGTAATTACAGCACGTGGGCTTTCTTGCTCTAATTTAATCCAGCTATGCACTCGATGCTTTAAATGCCAGAACCAGATAACCTGTAATGTTGTAATCATCTTACAGCTGTTTTTAGCTTTAATAGTGTAATTAACTTTGATCTGAACCTCGTTTTTCTAACCACCTTCCAGCAGCTCGCGTACGGCGTTGTCCGGTCAAACGTAGTTAATCTGGAAGCGTGTTTGGGTTCAGACTTACCTCTCTACCCAGTTCTTGTAGTTGGGGATGTCTTTAGCGTAGAGAAGCTTATTCGAAGGCGAGTCTTTGCCCAGTTTGTGTTCAGACGTTGAACAGGAGTCCATGAAGGTCTGGGCCACCACAGACAGACAGGCGTCCGTGATGCTGTTCTTGTGGATGTCGAATACAAACTGGGGGTTCTTGATCACGTTCACCCAGAACCGCAGAGGAAGACTGGAGAGCAAACACAGAAGAGGCTTCATTCTGCTGTTATTCACATTATGCAGTTTTCTAATTAGTAAACTGTGTGCATTAAAACGTGCCTTTTTCTAACTATTCATACTGTTTTTATTGTAATGTCGTCGTTGTCGGTGCCATTCAGGCATTGTGGCAGCTGTCTGAGGCAGAACGTTACAGAAAAGATTCACCTAAATGCAGCCGCCGATACAGAAAAGAACACATTAATGAAATAAATGTAAATAAGTAATGAAGGGAAAAAAAATACTGCAACGCTCATCTGAAGATGTTATATTATTATTAAATCAACCAGTAAATTATTACCGAGCGTCCGACGCAGCAACTATTTTAATTTTCTACGCATTTTGCAGACTTGGATTTATTGATTTAATTTAACGACGACACGCAGCGAGCGCAGTGTTGTTCACAAAGATTTTTTTACTTTGCAGACGTTTGCAGATGGGCTATATAACATTAGCACGATGCCCTGGTGGCCGTTTGAATATTCTCTTGCAATGCGATTCCATCGCAGTCAGCCGCTTTCAGACTCTCATGCTAATGTCATGAGGGCCAAGAGTGAAGACACCTGAAGTGCTGGGGGTAAAACTTCATTGCACTGAATGAGCTTCGGGGTGAAGGTGGCTCCATGGTTAGCACCGTTGCCTTGCAGCTAGAAGATCCCCGTTCGTGTCCTGATTAGGACGCCTGGGATCTTCTGGGGTGTTCTCTCTGGGTTCTTCCTCCCACACAGTCCAAAAACATGTTGAGGTTAACTGGTGATTCTAAATTGTCCGTAGGTGTGAATGTGAGTGTGCTTGGTTGTCTGTCTCTAAGTGTAGCCCTGTGATAGACTGGTTACCTGTCCAGGGTGAGGGTCACCTGCAACCCTAGTGAGGATTAAGCGGTGTATAGATAATGGATGGATGATCTTCTATCTTGGACCACTGTGCATCAGCGACAATGGATTTCCAGCAGCTACAGGTAAAAAAAAAAACAACCCTCTTGCTCACCAGTTGCTCTTCCAGGTGTGTCGTACGTCGTAGTCTGTGATGGAGTGTTTGTCGGCCTGCTCGTCCAGGAAGTCGAACATGTACTTGATGGCCAGAGGCAGCGCGCTTCCTCTGTGAGCCGTGCTGAAGATGGTCTCGAACAGGTCGTCTACGAACTTCTGTAACGTACCCTGAAAGGAAGAATAAGAGGAGAACAAAAAAAGAGAAATTTGAGAAATTTGAATTTTGCACTCCCTCAGTCGTGACTCGATAATCCGACACTAAATGTAAAACCTTCTGCAAGGCTGTCGGATTGTCAAGACGGAGGTCGAGATACAAGGAGGGCTTGATGCTGGAAGGGCCATTTGTTGTTAATATTTATTGTTCATAGTTGTTTTAATAACTAGTGTATTGTTAGAACACTACACATCGCTGGATTTCACGCCTAACTGACCAGTGTGCTTGTGCATGGACCTCAAAGGAAGGAAGGAAAGTAAATCTGTGGGATTGTTAAGTCAGATAATACGCTGTTGTCCTTATTTGTGACATAAAATGTCACGTCTGAATCCAAGGCTGTCGGTATGTTAAGGCTATTTTCTGTGGATTCTGTTTGTTTTTCCTAAAAACCTGTCGGATAGCAACGTTTAGGATTGTTAAGGGTCGAAATGTCAAGTCACGACTGTGTTTCTAAAACAATTGTGACAGCTACAGCATGAACTCCAGCTTTTAATCCATCAGTATTCACTTCCTGTTTTGAAAGTGCAGCTTGAACCTTGAACAACCCGTCCTTGTGTTGCCCACGTAGGTTCGTGGTTATAATGGCAGAGAAATCTTTGAAATTCTGGTTTCAAATTGTTATATATGAGCACAAGTGGAGTCATCGTGTCTGACAAGCTTTTTGACATTTAAGCACAGGTGGGGTACTTTGGTAATCACGCTGACCTTTGTGCTTTTCTTTTTTTTATAGTTTGTTTTTATTGTTACTCACATTGATTTTTAGTCATTTATGTGTGGAGTATTTTTGTGCCGCCGCTACTCAGGATCAATCTACGCACAACAGCACCTTTGAAAACTAGATCCACCTAAAAGTCAGCTTCAAATCAACCATTTAATAGGACAAGGAAAAGATCTTGTGAAAACTTAGACCCCAAACAAGACCCACTGCGCTGTGTGACAGGATGGAGTGTACCATTTCCAGCCACTTGTATCCGCAGCACCTGAATGGGCCGTAAGCATTTTAGTATGAACGGGCCCGGTGGGAATCACAGTGGAAGCCCGACTCGATCTGCCCTCCCAACACACAAACTCCAGGTCTAGAGCCGGGGCTTTCCTCCAGCGACGACGCTATATTATAATTGCATCAAATGCAGCTAAATGAATTTTCTCTTACATCACATTTGTTTCCCCGACTTCTCCACCTGGCAGAATCCATTAGCGGGGAAATGTTTTGGGATCGTATTTAGTCAGCCGCTGCGAAATGGAACAGGACGGATTTCTGTCCCGGTCGCAAATGCAAATACTAAGATCTGCATAGACAAGACGGCGAGGCAAGAAGGGAGGCAGGCCCAGACAGTCAGCCACGGAGAGACAAGGACAAGATGAGCTTCTCAATTGCATTTGCCTCGCTGTTTTTTTTCATCATGCATGTCCAAATCTTCAATCCCTCAACAAATTACCTGTCTCCTGACACCTCCTGTATCTGCCTCCCTGCACTCTGCACCACAAGCCCACCTTTTATTAATCTGTTTTTTCTTATTACCAGTGGAAATTGAAAAGCTGGCTCACTTGTAACTGCTGCCCATTGCTATATTTCCCTCCACCCTCTTACAATTAGGGGAGAGACGGCGAAGTGAGAGGCAATGAAGGGTGAGCAGGAAAGACAGCCTCGGACTTGCTTGCAAGATTCAAAGACGGTTGTAAGTCTGTTTATCCCTGTGTGTGTGTCTGTGTACATTGGCAACCAGTTTTGTCAGGCAAATAATATAAAGAAGGATTGAAAGGCCATTCTTTCAGGCAATCCTTCAGTGTTTTACTGGTTTTAGGTCAAATCCCCACAATATTTAAGGAGGCTCAGGTTACTCAGATGCAGAAAAAGCCAATGTGATCCCATGTCAAGCTGAAAATCACATGCTGGCCTCAGAAACTACCTTTCCTGTCCAAAGTGTGAAACTCAGAAAAACCTCCTGTCTCTTCTATCATCAACAGAGCAATGATAGTCAACTCCACAGATCTCAGCCTGCACCAGTGATATTTCTAAATGTACAATGGTGTTTGCCTTCAGCTCAGTTTCTATTAGCCTGAACTCGTAGTAATCCCAACTAGCCCCGATGTTTAGCCCAACAGTAAGTCAAGCATACACAGAAAGTTTTCCACTGGTGCTTTTACAATGGTCTGTTTATCAATCTATACAGGCTGCAAAATGTCTTGTAAAATACATATCAGGTGTTGTACATCAGCTGTAGTATCTGGTTGGGCCACCAGGTGGAGACTCATTTGTGTTTAATACTGTAGCAACCCAAGACGGTGGTTCCATTGTTTACTCAGACAGCGTTCCTGTAATTGAGGCTGCTTAAACAAGTGCTACATATCCCGTGGTTTAAACTGGATCTATCAGAATATATACCGTAAATTCCAGACTATAAGCCGCTACTTTGAACACTGCGGCTTAAACAATGACGCGGCTATTTTATGGATTTTTATGAATTTGCCTCGATACGAAAGTGTCATTAAGACCGACGACGAAAGAGAGACTGAGGAAGTAATTCTGTTCACACTGAAGAAGACGACTTTAGTGGTTTTAGTGCAGGAGGAAGATGAAGATAGAGATCAATGACTTTTCCTGGTAGGCTGCTGTAGTTTTTATTTTTTTTAACCAGCCGTGTTACAGGCACTGTTCGGAAAAAAAGCATTAGTGTATATTACCGGTACGTATTTAATTAAACGTTTAAAAAGATCTGTGTAAATATCTCATGTTACAACGTGGACACCTGCAGCTTATAGACAAGTGCAGCCTATGTATTAATTTTGTTTTCTTGTTAAAGTTAGTGGGTGTGGCTTACATTCAGGTGCGCTCAATAGTCTGGAAATTACGGTATATATATATTTAAAAAACCACCTGTATTTCTTATGTTCAATTACAGTGATTGCATATTGGGTTTGAACTGCTTCCAGTCTGCAAGAAATCTGGGTTTCGTATGCCACTGCTGCACCCACCTACCTGAACTCCCTCATATGGGTTTATGACCACTAGTATCACTGTGAGGCAGGAGATCTCCGTCTCATGTGTGGTCTTACCCAGTAGTCCCCAACCACCGGGCCGCGGACCGGTACCGGGCCGTGGGTCATTTGGTACCGGGCCGCACAGAAAGAATAAATACATTTTATTAGTTTATTTTATTCCCGGCGGAATCTGCAGGGTGTTTTATTTTGAAAAATAACGAGCTCGTCTTCCCGTAACTTCCGCCTCTGCTTGTTTCCTGCACTTGACTCTGTCAGATTTCATGCCCGGCCGTTAAATCTAATCTAACCGCTGCCAATATGAATAAAAAAACTAACTTGAGAGACACTGAGGCCGAAGAAAATGTAAATACTGATTTAGCAATAAAACGTAATTTGATTTGTTTACAACATTTTCTACCAGAAGAAACAATTATTATTTGTTAAGTGCGCAATGACCGGTCCGTAGAATTTTTTTTTAGCTTGAAACCGGTCCGTGGTGCAAAAAAGGTTGGGGACCGCTGGTCTTACCAAGACCCTTCTCATTTTCTATGAATTTGAGTATTATCTAATGCACTTACTGCAGAATTCTGGTCTGAATGTAGTGGCTGCTTGATGCTACTTGATCTCCAGTGACTCTCTCTGGAGGTAAGCACATACATAAATGGAAATAAATGAACATATTAACCCCGAGGTTCTGCAGACCCTCCGTGTTAGAAGCTTCCTCTACGGTTAAATAGATGAGGTGTGTCAATCTGTCTTAAAGAACTGTTAATGCTGAAAAGATATACATGAGTCTGAGTTTCAGTGGTGACTTTTAGTGGCCCCCCCGATGGTTCCAAGTGCTGCTTAAGAGGTTTTTTCCACTGACTGGAATCCACTTTTCCGTGTCTCACTTTTGTAGCCAGCAGCCTGGTCAGGTAGATCTCAGAGACCATCTTGCTCCCCCGGTCGCCCTCCCTCTGGTCCGAGTGGTCGTGGTTCTTCACCAGATGCCACAGCTTGGTTCCACTCTCCAGGTCGGGCGTTATCATGGGCGTTCGGGATCGTAGGCTGTCCGGACTGCTGGCTGTCCTCAGCATGCTCTCTGAACGGAGGAAAACAAAACGGAATCATTTGAAAGGATTACGTCAGCTTGCTTTAGAATCCAGTCTGTGAATGAAAACTAATTTTCCCTGTTTGACTGACCTACAATCATCCCAAAAAAAAACTGCTTTTCTTTAATATTTCTCACCATCCCCTCGTCTCGAGCATCTTGCTTCATTATTTATAGTGTGACTGTCAGCGTTGATTAAAGTGAAGCAAAGAGATATCTGCAAGTGTTCCATTTAGGATAGCAGAGGGGGGAAGGAGGAAGGGACCAGGGAGGTGAGGAACACAGAAGGGGGGAGATGATTATCTGCTCACTGGCTTCTGGGGTAGAAAGCAGAATGGAGCAGAAGATGTGGAGAGAAAATAAAAAGAGAGAGAGATGCTGATGCAAGTAACCATCCCCCTTTTTTTGCCTGGTGAAAGGACAGAGAGGAGTAAATGATGGGGAGATGACAGGAAAAAAGGGGGGAAGGTGGGTGGGTGAGCTAAATGGACAGAGATACAAAAAGGTCAGGAGAGAGAGGGGTGAAATGGAGAGTAATGGGAGAGCACGGGATGGAGAAGTGAAACAGGCTGAGTGGGGTGCTGTCTAGTGCTGCTGTTGCTTTTGCCAGCGGGGTGCTGAGTGGCTTTGATTCCAAACTCATCATGACCATCGGTGGCCAAAATTTGTTGGGTTTTTTTCCCCCGCCTGTACAATAGCCCTCTTTGAAATGCACACATCCACTCGCTGGGCGCACGCCGACGCTGTGACGGATTAAACAAAATAACAAAATTCAAAATATCAAACACTTATTTATGAAATAGCTGTAGCAGCGTGAGGTGGTTCTTTAAGAGGAAATTCAGAAAGTCTCTTCACTGATGTAGGTAGAGTTCGCTGTGTCGATTCAGATATTTCCATTCCAATACAGTGCCTATAAAAAGTGTTCACCTCGCTTGGAAGTTTGCACCTTTTATTGCTTTTGAACACCACATCATCTCCAATTAAACTAGTTTTTTCCAATAAGGATTCACAAAAAAAGCTAAAACAACAACAACAAAACTCTTTCATGTCAAAATAAAAACAGATTTCTATTAAGTATGGCAATTATTTAAAACTTAGTGGTTTTAGCAGCATTCACTCCTTTCAAGTCAGTATTCGTTAAATGCTGCAATCACAGCAATGACCCTATGTGTGAATAGCTCCTCTCGCCAAGCTTTGCTATCTGAAACACTGCAATTTCACCCCAAGTGCTCAACCTCAGTCCAAGCCACTAATTCTCAGTTGGATTAAGGTCTGAGCTCCACAGCATTCATCTGGTCGTCTTTAAACCATTGCTACGTAGCTTTGGCTGTTTGCTTCAGGTCATCGTCTTGATGCAAAACAAATCTTCTCCCAAGTTCTCTTGCAGACTGCATCAGGTCATGCTCGAGGATTTCCTTCTACTTTGCTGTTTCCCCCTCTACCTTCATAGATACTCCTGGCCCTGCTGTGGAGAACCATCTCCACGCCATGATTCTGCCCCCCCATGTTTTACAATCACAATATTCTTCATCAAACCAAAGAACTGTCTTCCAGCTGACTTCAGATTCTCCCAAATGCCTTGTGGTGAACTTCAGACTTGACTGGTGAAGAACAGATGTGCGAACGATCTCAGTAGATGGAGCTTGTGACTCCTTCAGAGGGGTCAAAGGTGTCTTGGTGGCCTCCCTCATTAATCTCTTCCTTACATGGTAACTCAGTTTTTAAGGACGGCCTGCTCAAAGCAGATCTAAGCACATGCCATATTCCTTCCATTTTTTAACAATGGATTTAGCTGCACTCTAAGGGATATTCAGTGACTCAGACATGTTCTTGCATCCATCTCTTGCCTTTGTCTACAGAATTTCTTGGAATTATGTTTTATGGTGTAGTTATAGTGAGGATTCATCAGTGGACATTCCAGACACAGGTGTCTTCATACTACCATCACTGCTGTCAGATGTTCCCCATCTCAGTCATATAGTGACTTCTAGCATCACCTGGCTGCACCTGTGTCAAACTAGTGTGATGACCCCTGAGGTCATCTTGAGTCTTGTGGGTGGTTCTAGTTCGGCTATTGGTTCTGTGAGTGGCTGTTTAGGGTAATCAGGAGCAGCTGTGACACCCAGTGTGTTCCTGGATTACTTAAGGACTGACTGCAGTCTAATCTCTCTCTACTCTGCTTCCCTCCGCAGGTATTGCATCGGTCTGGTCATGGGTTAGTTTTCTTTGTTTAGGACGTTTGCATTTACAACACTTGCACAGACATAATTCATGCATACATCACATACACACACCACTGACTCTGTTTATTCTCACAACCCCATATTGGTTTGGTTTTTAATTTGATATCATTTAAGGGAATAAAGATAAGCTTTAATTTTTGAAACTTGGTGTGTCTCTCCTTTTGTTACGGCCATCTTGAGCCAGGTCGTAACACTAGGTGTGAGTTTAAAAGGGGGCGAATACTTGAGCAGTGGCATTTTTCATTTTTGACTTTTCTGTACATTCTTGTCAAAAAAAAAAAGTCAATGTTGAAAAGGAATAAAATGGTGAAATCTTCCAGGAGTACTTTTTTTTTATAGGCACTGTGGATGGACTGTGTTGTTTTCAGCTGCTCCTTGCTGAAGGGCTTGTGCTGCTCTACCTTTCTCTTTATATACCTATAAAAACACCTTGAAGGAGTTCTGTTGAATCCCAGTAAGGTGACCTACTTGTCCAGGTCACAGTTTTCCCTTTTCTTCTTTAGAAACTCTCGTTTGACTGTGGATCACCAACATGTTGGAATGTATCTCTACCATTCCTCTGTGTTCTTATGTTCATACAATTAGGATAACTAGAATTAAATGCTTTGTTGCATTGAGTTTTTACACTGGGGCCTGTATTTCTAATATAGTCCTCCTAATGTTTTTGATTGTTCATAAGAGAAAATCCTCTACTTACTCTACTTATGCAATTGTTGAGAGGCGATACGATTCTGAATCATCTGGCATTTAAGCGAAATTTCACCGGAGTGCACTCACTTCTGCTGTTTAATGCATGTGAGAGTAGTCACTCGCAGCAGCGACTCCTCAGAGAAGCAGCAGCAGCTCTGGGGAGTCTTTCAGCGTTCTCTTTGGCATCAGTCTCTTTTGCTGTCACCTGTGTTGCTTTTGGCCACAGCTGGTTGCAGTTTTCTGTGACAAAGCTCTAAGAAATCCATTCTGCACTACCTGCTCGGCACCCAGCAGCAGCACAGACAAGCTGGCGAACACTGTGGCAAAAAAAATAAAACAGGAAGCTAAAAAGTGAAGTATTCCCACCGGTAGTGGGTGCAGCTCTGTTCCTGTTGGATGTAAACACCTATTGCTACACCTTTGTAAGCTGAACATAGAATAATATGTCAGTGTCATGCTAACAGGTCACTTCTTCTGCCACCAAGTGGACAAAAATATCTAAATGCACATTTAAATAAATACATAAAGTGTTGAAAATAATCCCTTTTTCCAACATTATCCCTCCAGTGAGCCAGTGACTGGATCAGAGCAGAAAGTCTCACTTTTTGATATTTTTGGTTAACACACCTGAATTGGCATCGATAAAAAAGTGTAAATTTTGGAAGTACAAATACATGCATACAGAGAAAAGTTAAAAAATCATACCTACATATCTGTTTATAGTACGGGTGGTTCTGGAGAGAAGCTACCTCAGCTGTGCATGCATGAGGGATAATATCCACTCAGCATCCCATCAGGGCTTTGTTTGTTTTCCTATTTTTTTATTACCACAGAGTGATTTATCTTCAAAATAGTTTAATTTTCCAGTGAAATCTACCATATTGACGCTGGGCTCCTGTCTATCTGACTGCTGGGTGTCCTCCCTCTCTCTCGTTCACTCTGTCAGCTGCAGATCGAGGTGTCTACTTTAATGCCTGTCATTTACGGACTGCTTGGAAATAGCCGTGGAATAGCCTTGGCCTGGGCTGATGGCAGTGGATAAAAAGGATTGCCATTCACTCAGGGGGAGGTAAAAAAAAAAAAAAATGGAGTCCAATCATGGCCACGACAAACAAAGACAAAGAGTGAATGAAAGAGAGTTAGATGGCGTAGAGAGGGGGGGAGGTGGGGCAGTTAGAGAAATGGGAATCATTGACAGAATGATTTAAATAGGATCAAGTCAAGAATAGCCGCCGTACCGTATCTGCTGAGGCTCTTGGTGAAGGTGGACGAGTTGGAGATGTTATAGGCAGAGTTTTGCTTTGGCACAAGGGCAATCACCGAGCCATCTGTTACCTGCATAACAAAGACACACAACGAAACACTCGGTGTATAAATCCATCTCAGCTGCTTGTCTGTCAACGCATCCACGTGGTTGTTTCGTACCTGATAGTGAGCCAGGGTGTTGAGTCGTTTCCAGTCGTTGTCGATCTTAGTCGTTACATCTTCGTCCTGCAGGATGATTCTGGCCATCCGGCCTTGACGCCATTCTTCAAAAAGAGGAAACAGACAATGAGCGCAAAAGAGTCGGACACACAAACTCTAAAACATCTCACAGTGAGGTCAGGCCTCTTTTCAGTCCTTTCTAAATGCTAAAATCATATTTATGCTTTCATAAACTACAACTGTGCACAACTTTGCTTGTATATTTCCAGGACATTTCTTTATGCCACATGGAGTTGCCAGTTTTTTGTTTGTTTGTTTTTTCTGAATTTAAATCTTTCGAGCTATCTAAATATATACACGGTGACTGGAATCAATATTTTTAAACCAACAATGAATGAAACTCTAATAACTCTAGTAATTTATTCATTTATTTTATTTTATTCACTTATTTTTATTTTTAATTTTTTTAAATAGTTTGGCTCTTTTTCTGTTGGGATTGGTGTTTTTCTCTTGCTGCTGCTGTACCACAGTAATTTCCCAGACTGGGATAAATAAAGTATTTTTCTATTCTTCTATTCTCTATTCTAAAGTTTAGCATCTTTCTGGTTATTCTTTTGGTTTTTACAGATAGGTAGCTATTTTCAGCAAAAACAACAGTCCTGATAAACATTGTATGCTAACGGTTAAGGCCAATATAGCAAACAATATTAGCGACAAGCTAACCAGACATTTTCCACAGGAGCTGATGGAGACCAAAAAGAGGGGAAGGCTAAAAAAAGGAGCAAAAAACAGTGACTACTTTACTTCAAGAATATATATATTTTTCTTTTTAAAGTTATATTTTTTGGCCTTTTTGCCTTTATTGTTTAGGACCTGCAGCAAAGGGCCATGAGCGAGATTTGACCCCACTACCACTGTGTCGGGGACTATAGCCCCTGTACATGGGTCGCCAGCTCAACCAGTTGAACGATAGCGACGGCCCCCAAAAAACAAATTTATTAACCTGCTGTATGCATGACAACCATAACTTCATATATCCATAACTTCCTCCTGGTGTGGACGGCCCCAATGGTAGCGTTTCCCACAATCCCTCAGTGCCATGCCTCTTTTAGTCTTGTGGTGAGTGTGTGCGTCTGTGCGTGCGTCTGTGTGCGCGATTGCATTAGTTGTATGTGTATGTGTATGCATGGAGGGTGGGACGGACGGGTTTACTTTATTTTTTTTTGAAATGTTGTAATGTTTTTAAATGCTTTGTTGTTTTTAAATGTTGTAAAGCACTTTGCGTTGTTGTTGCACATGAAAAGTGCTATACAAATAAAATTTGATTGATTGATTGATATGCAGCTGGCATGCGATAGCCAAAAATCCAAACATACCATCGAAAGTTCAAGTCGCCATCTTCTACATCTGCATTTGAAGGCATCGCGTAATATGTGAACGGCGACATACCTGTGCCCTCGTTCATACAATCGCATTATGCACGCTCAGACGGGACTTACCGAGGTCCATGTCGGACGCTTTCGGCCGTTGCGAATAGGGGCTGCCTTTGTACACGGCGTCGAGCAGCTTCTCTTTGACCTGAGTGATGGTGTCACAGTTCAGACACTTGACCGTCACTTCAGGCGCGTTCTCATTCTCTGGGTTTACGCAGTGCAACGTCTGGCAGGGGAAAAAGAAAAACAAATAGGTACAAATAGAAACAAAGGAAACTGAAGCAGACAAAAGAAATTAAGCACAATCAGGGAAAGGACGGTGCCAACTGCTGAGATGTCTGAATGGTTGTTTAGGTGCATTTGAATGTACCTGACAGCATTTTCACACCTAGTTTGTTTGCTGCAGCTATTTTAAAACCTGGACGTTTTCCTGGTCCGCTTAGACTGTTTGGGTACATAATAACTCGGCTTTCACACTTGGGTGCGGACCAAAACAACCGGAGCCGACCCTGCCGACGAGTAGGCCTCGTCTGCATGTTTCCAATCCAAACCTGAAGTGCCTCGAGTGGACGGACAGCACGGTTACCACTGGGCCAGATCACAAGTGGACACTGAAGCTGTGTTTGTGCAGTCAGAAGACTCCGGACTAATTAGGAGAAATGGTGTCTCTGACTTTTTTTTTTTTTACACATGATTAGCTGGAGTTTAAAGTTTCCCCTCACTGTCAGATGTGACTAAAGCTCAACATTCAGACCACACTCTGGCCCGGCAGATGAAACGGGCCTCAAGACACAGCACGTTTACTGACCAGCGTTTTGTAGTCAATCTGTTGCCTGATGAGCTTGTCCTCACTCAGAGAGTAGCGGGCTTCTCCTGTGATGGCGTCGATCGGCCCCTTCTCCATCTGCTGCTTGATGGCACAGTAAAGCATGAACAGAGGCTCCCCGGCGCACTCCTGGTGACGGAGAAGGCAGAAATAAACCAAGTTATCCGCAGTTCAAGCTGATTCTCCATTCATGGAGTCTTTTATTTGAGTAATTGTGGGAGTTTTTAAGGGGGTATTCTGTCTTTCATGACAAAAAGAAAAGATGTTTTTTGTGTCATGGCCTCTTTGAAGAAAACACAGAGAAAAATGTGTTAAAATTCTTCTTCTGTAAAATGAGCTACTAACAACTGAAATTTACAATATATTAAAAATCCATCTCCGCACAGTGGGAGGTTATTATGACAAAAGCCAAAATACCGTTTTTTTTAATTAGGGTCCGAGCACACCAGTGCAAGGACCCTATTGTAACCCTTGTGATTATTATTATTAATATTATTATGGTACGCAAACTTTGAACGCGTTTTTGAGGACCTAAACGTGCTCGAAAACTCACCAAAATCACCATGCACTTCAGGACTGGCGGAAATCGGAAACTATCAGAGATGTGGACATGTCACTGCCAAAATGGCTCCACAGCGCCACCTTGAACATTTCGCCGGAGTCCTGTCGGAAGCACGTTTGCCCTAGCGCTATGCAATTTCAAAGGCATATAGAGCTGGTCAGCACGAACAAAAAACTCTCCCTGCTCCAAGCTCTAAAATGCAACATGGCTCAACAGCGCCCCCTACAATATTTCAACAGGGTCCCATCGTGGCTACGTTTCACCTACTACTACAAAACTCGCCACACATGTGTAACAACTCGTGCCGCACAAAAAAGTCCATTAGCATGTTTCTGTAAACCCAACAGGAAATCCGCCATGTTGGAAAAACCGCGACCATTTTTCGTAACTAGGCCACACTTGCTCCGATCTGTCCCAAACTCCACATGCCGGATCACAGTCCCGGCCGGAGCAGGTTTGCGCCACACCCCGCCGTGCGCGAAGGTCGACAAGCGTAGTGCGAGGACCCGTCCATCGCCGCTTGCGGCTTTAATTGAAATTGCATCTTTTTTTCTCCAATGTTGGTGCTATGCCCAATCCTGCTAAACATGGAGGATTTCTACAGAGATGTTCTTCTTTTTAACAGATGCTGGAGGGGTTGTGTCGCTCCTCCTTTCTCTTTAAAACACCACCAAAAGTGCTCCGTTGGATTCAAGTCAAGCAACACACTTGTCCAGGTTCACTTCTTCAGAAACTCTTGTGTGATGTTGGCAGTGTGTTCTGGACTCTCCTCATGCCTGAATATTCCTCTTCTGCACAGTTGGGAGCGATCTTCGTATTTTGGTATCCAAAGACATTAACGGTGCCATCTTTAAACGTCATCCCCCCCCAACACCTTTTGCACTAACGCAGCCCCGTATTATCACACTCCCACCTCAGTGCCTTACTGTTAGGACTACTCTGGTAGTCCTGGGCGGGTTGACGCCAAAACATGCCGGACCTCATCTGAAATTTATCACGGTTTCAAAAAAATGCGCTTCCAACAGCCACCGGGCTCCTTTTTCATGTTATTTAGCAAAGTTTCGTCGTGCAGCAGCTTTCTGCCGAATGGCAAGCGAGGGTGTTTTTCTGGGAGTGCGTCCATTGAAGTTGACTTTATGCAACGTCCTTCGCTCTGTCTGAGCTGTCACAGAAACTCAGATCTCCATCACGCCAAGTCTGAAGCACTTGGCTGTCTGTCTCTCAGCGCTAGATTGTGCAAGTACCACGCTGTCCATGGCATCGTTTTTGGAGAAAACCACTGTCGCTCTGATTAAAAACGACTCATTCTGTCCCTCCTGATTACTGCTGCAACTGTGTTTTTCACTTGATCTTCCTGTATCCTTTTCCACCTTTGGGAAGTTTTACAGTGAAGCTCGTTGCAGACAGATGCAGCCGGATTGGCCCAAAGCTGAGAGCGTTCTGATGATCAGAGGTCATTTTATAACCACGATCGTGCAGTTCGACTGATTGGAAATCACGTTTCCTCGGTTTTGTTTCAGCGATCACACGTTCAGTCACTTTTGTTGCGTTGAAAATCAAATTTTTTTCTAGTTTTTAAAGAAAAAACATTCTTTCTTGTCAACTTAAGATCCGAATGATTCAAAACACTACCACCTCTCAGTAATTGCATTAAGTGATACTGCACAGGGGTGTATCCACGTCTATTGTGTACTGTACTACGACTACAGCTCACCTGATTAGCATTAAATGTTGCGGCTACGGTCCAATAACACACATTGCTTGGTGTGTGTCGTCTGGAAAGCAATCAGCCGAAAACGTTTTTCTGTTGCACAACTTAGAATATTGATTAGTAAAAAAAAACACTTTGGAAGTGTGTATTCATCCTGCAGCAGGAAGAGGAAGCTGAAAATAGCTTGACGTTGTCGGCTTAACAAAAAAGTGACATAAAAAGCGTTCTGCTTAAACTCGATCGTTTCTCTGAGAGAAATAACGGCTGCAATCAAAGGAAAATCACGTGAAAAAAAATCACACGTCGCATGACCGGAGCGTCGTCTTCTGTACGAACGCTTCCCTCTGACTCGCCTCACAGTCCCTCCGTCTGTGTTGGATAAAATAGTGCCACCGATTTTACATCTAGTTTCCCCAGACGTTAAATTTCAGATGCAATTTTCTCTGCCATGGTGAGCGGTCTGAGGTGATAAATCAGGTGCGGCAGCTGCTTTTCTCTCTCTCTCCTTCTCTTCTTTTCCTCCCATATCCACTCCCTCGTCCCATATTTTCTACCTCCGAACGCCTTAAAATACATGAAATCAAACATGCAACTTTTAGCTCTGCTGCTTCTCCTCTATGCTGCACAGCGGACCCTCGGAAAGAAGGAAGTTTGACTGTTTAGTGCATGAAAAAGGGAAATAAATCCTGAGCAAATACATCCTATGCTGTGTGTTTTAGCAGCAGCACTTAAACGAGCTATTAGCAAAGGACGTACTTTAGCCGATTCCCACGGCTCCATGTGAAGGAGTCCAAACTTAAAGTTGCCAAGATTTCCGCTGTACGTTCTCTGCTGGCAAAAACAACCCTCACCGTGTCTCTAATGTGGATTTTTTTTTTTTTTTTAGGGTTTAAGATATGGTAAGAAAAACAGCTGCAAGCATAAAAGAATAAAAGAAAATATGCTCCGTAGCCTGCATAACTTTCTGCTCCATCTCCTGATAATTGAATCCTCCCTTACTTCCTTCCTAAAACCTCTAAAACATTTAAAATCAGACTGGCATAAAAAAGGAGCCATCTTGGGCCTTAAAAATCTTCTCGAAATTATGTTTCGCAAAAATGAACACTGCAACGCCTTTCATTCTGGAGGAAGGCTTATATAAATCTTTTCAGTCCCTTTTTTTTTTTTCCCCCCGCCGCAGTTGAGCTTTTGTGACCAGACACAGATGTTATAAATATGTTTCCCACTCTCCACCTCCATCAAAGACACTTGCCAATCAATAGTGTCATTAGTCATCACTTGGGCCCAAGGAAAACACTCCCGACTGAAGTAGCAGCAGTTTAGAGGGGAGAGAGAGGACACATCACGGCCAATACTCATCCTGACGAGAGTTTAATGATCGACCGCGCGGCGCTCAGGGAGATACTTCAGCGTGTGTGTGTGTGTGTGTGTGTGTGTGTGTGTGTGTGTGTGTGTGTTGGAGATGCATGAGGTCCAGATGAGAACAGGGGAAAGTACTAATTTATCTGTCTCACCTTCAAGCACACTCAACAGCTCGCTTCTTCTTTCTAACGCGCACATTTCTCCTTTTTTTTTCTTTTTTTCCTTTCTCCCTGTAATATCCTCAACACTTTGCTGTCATTTCATCTCCCGTCTCTACTTCTTCACTTTCCGTCTCTCGCGGCGTTAAAAACATCCCCGTGGAGAATCGTCTGAATGTCAAATGTTTGCAGATTCTATCACCTCTAAATAACTGCATGATTGCGCGGAGTGTTTCGTCTCAACAATCGCGAGGTGTATTAAAAAACACAAGCCTCCGCTATCACCTGAGAACCTGCGAACGTGGTTATGAAACGAGCTGTGAACTTTCGGAGTTCTGCGGCTCGAGGCTATGTTTAGCTGCATGTCTGCATCATGGCTCCGCAGTGGGAATAACAGCCTGAAGAATTAAAAATAAACCTGAATGCGAGACTTTACACAGATGGGACTGGACGTTGGAAGATCTGTGAGAGAACGAGCAGTACCACTAATCAGAGCTCCTAAAATGCCATCATGGACGGTGCACTACTTGCACCATGAACCTTTTTTCCAACAGTGGGGCTTCAGATGTGGCACAAGGAGTGATGAAAGGAAACAAAGGAGTTGCTGTGACAACTGTGACAGTGAAAAGGTTTTTGCATGTGATAAGCTTCTGTACAACAAACACATCCTCCTCGCTTGATCTTTGGAGAAAAAGAAACTGCAAGACGAGATGTTGCTGAAGGACAAGACGCCTCATGGATTTTGGGGTCACACTCTTTGGTCAAGACGGGGTCCAGCATGGACCTGGTCAGGAGTG
>NW_007577784.1:407422-411564 GCF_000690725.1 Stegastes partitus
TGTCCACTTTCATGCTTTTAATGTACGATTGTGTTTAAATGTACTCAATTTGTTGTTTTTATTCACTGTGTGGCGTCTTTGAGCATTCGGAAAAAGTGCTTTATGAGTAAAATGTATTGTTATTATTATTCTATATATCATGAGGTGCTTTAATGCAGCTCAGCTCTCCACGTTTTACCATTTTGAACAGGAATGAGGAATTTGATTTCACCTTCTTATACCCAGATATGAGCCACTGGGCTTCTCTGAGAAATGAATCAAGCATCACATTCAACCACTAAAACTAATTTTTTCTGTTCAGGAATGTAAGTAAATAACTATAATGTGCTTTAGTGTTTTTTCAGCATTTTTGTAAAACAGTAAATCTGAAAATTCATTGGTAACAATAACAATAATTATATTTTAGCATTAAAAACATCATTTTGGTTAAAGAGCTTCTACATACTGGTGTATTAACCATCACAGAAATGACTTTAGTGATTACCAATGCTGTTAATGTAGGGCAGCTGTGGTATAAATCTTACACTGAGTGGTCGTCTAATACATTTGTTAAGCGCTTTGTGTTGTTTTCTGCATCTGTAGACCAATGAAAGATCAACGTTTTGCACATTTCCTTCGTATTTAACGCCTTTTATCTCATGACTAACTTCTTTAAAGGTAACTGTAATGCCAAACAAACTGGTTTCTGTTTGCTGAAAAGTCTGTTTATTGTGATATTAAATTTGATTTGATTATCAGAGGAAACCACCGTGGCATAAAGACACATGACGTCCGATTAAAGCTGCACAAAAGAGTTGTTCTGTTCTTATTAATTAACATCATGATATTAGGGGACACCCAGGACTACATGCAGGTTTTTCTTTTTTAAAGTTTGAAACTGGATCTTTAAAGAAAAACCTAGAGTTGAATAGATGAGTGGATTGTAACTGAACCCCTGCCTGATGTTGCACAGAGCGCCGGGTGTTTGTTCCCGTCTCTCCACATCTTGCTCACCTCCTGAGCAGCAGTTTGGGATGGTTCTTGCTCTCCAGGTTTCTGTCTATCAGGTCAGACAACAGCTGCTTCAGGACTCCGGTGGCGTACTCCATCTCCCCCTGCAGGGCTGTCATGATCAGAGATGCCACATTGCCTCGATCCCGCATTGAAAATGACCTGGAAACACATTCAGACTTAGAAGTGTAGCACAAACGCTTCACAAATGCTTGTTGTTCCACGTCTACAGCTGCGTCTGGACTTGCACCATTAACCTAAAAGCAATTCATTTAAATATTAATGCATATTTAATCTTAATTAATAGCTGCTGTAGCTCTGTTTTTGTCATGAACCATTTGGCTAAGTGCTTTCCGGTAATTTTGGAGCTGTTAAAATGTTTTTGCCTCTTTTCTAAATTTGCCTTTTTTTAATAAAAGCACACTTTCCATAAACAAATCATCTTTTTGTTGAAATGGAACAACAACGTTTGTTTTATTTCTAATAAAATTAACATTAAAAATTAATTTCAGAGCATCTCGGATACTAAAAACATATGAAGAAATGAATATAGAAGGAGGAGACGGACACCTCTGAGCCTCCAGAGTCCGTATGAATGTCAGCAGGAAGTGTTTTTTCGTCAGCAGCTGGCCAAACAGTGTGAGAGCCTTCTCCACGTTTGCCTGGACCTGAAGAAAGACACGGCGACAGATGGAAGTCAGAACACACACGAAAGGCAGCACAGATCAATTCTGTATATGAAAGCATCTCTATTCCACTCTTTAGCCCTCTAGAGAGGACTCAAACATGTCTTCTGTGACGGAACGACGTTGAATTTCTTCGAATATTATTTTTGTTTTTAATGAATGAGAAGATGTCGAATCAACATGAACAATATTTTTTCCAAAAGCCCACATGTGGGATCAATACAGGAAGAAACAATGCTGACACCACACACAATAGATATTTATATATTTAATGACCTTTCNTAAAAATATATAAAATAACATAAAATGAAAAATACAACAAAATTAAAATTAAAACATAAAATAAAAAAAATAAAAAAATCCTATTACCTCCCACACAGCCTTCTATTTGGCGTCAACGCCCTAACACACTTGAACTTGTTCTACGGCACTTATCCAGATTGTTTTCTCCTGACTAGATCCTTGCTTGTGTTGCATCTGCTCTCAGACGTGCGTCGCTTCGGATAAAAGCATCTACCGAATGAAACTGTGGAATCGTAGACGGCTTATGAGGACAACTTCCAGCGTTGCAATGTGTAATTAAAGTGCAAAGAGGGAGACGTGAAACCGCTGAGACACATCAGAAAACACTGCCTGGCGTGCCGGGGTTATGCCGGCTCTGTAGCGGCGAGAGACGCGAGGAGGGGACGAGGGATGGGAGAGGATGAAGGGGAAGGAGGCGTGAGCGACATCCCACCCCCCGGTGAGGCGAAATGACCTTAAGGCAGAGGGGAGACTGACAGCGGAATAATGACAACAGAAAAACGACACAGATGAAAGAGAGATCAGAGGGAGAGAAGATGTGAGCTAAAAGAACAACAAAAAAAAAGATCAGTGAGGAGGACGTGTCGGCTACAAGAGTAAAAATTAGGCGAGGGGAGAGGATCCGAAAAAAGAACAAAAAAAACAAGAGACTTCATGAAGCGGAGACGAGAAGAAAAGCCTGCTGCTGAGAGGCTTTGATGGTCCACCGTATGTGTACTGCATAGCTAAGGCGAGGAAATGTGCAGCCAAACAGGGAAAAGCCTTTTAATAACCACAGTGAGATTAATGCAATGGAGAAATAACACCAGCCAGGAGGCCCTTAACCGAGCTAACACGCTGCACAATATAAATCTACTTCAGGTGATAACTACTGCCAGGCGTGTTGGATGAAGTGATTAAACGATGGCGCCTTACCTTGAGGAACTTATACAGGAGGAACGTAAACCAGTTGGTCAGCATCTTCTCAGCTACAGACTCCGTTCTGACACAGGCAAGGAAACAGACAGAGGAANTTTTAAAGGAAAAGGCAGAGCAACAAATCCCCTCCAGCAAAGAGCAACTGGAAATAATGAAAGATCATCTCTGGAAGGATACCTGCAGCTTTACCGTTTGCTCCCATAGCGTCAACAGACGGCTGTTTCCGAAGTCATTTGCAAAACCTTTGACAACAGCTGCGACCTGTTTGTAGCTTTGACGTCTTTATTTCAGAGTCACGAGCCAAAAAGAGCAACTGGGAAACAGGGATCACACTGTCGGACATCTTTTAAACTCCATCAATATTATTCATACCCTGTTTATCATTTTAAATACATGACATGAATGTGCCGCCTTTATTTTTTTTTCAAAGTATTGGCGTCTCAGTTTGTAACTTGCTACCGTTTCTCTTTTTTTGTCCCATCGTCCAGTGTTTGGATTTTACTTCTTCTTCTTTCTTTTAATTTCTTGTGCTTCATTCCTTTCCATTTGGTCATAATAACCCCTTTCAGTGAAAAACCTTCACGTCATCTTTCATTACTTGACTCCTCTCCTTTTCCCATCTGCCTCCCCTCCTTCACTCCTCTCCTCCCCCTCCTCCCTTACTCCTAACATAATTGTCATGCACCCCCTCCTCTATTTATCCTCCCTCCCCACCACCACCACCTCTGTTGCCCACCTCTCACCCCTTCCCCTCCTGAGTCCCTCCCCTCCCTCTATCCACACTCTTTAAGAGGCTCGTTAGCATCTGGGCCAATTAGGTGGGCAGCCGCTAACGAGTCAGTTACACCGTTATGATTGTGATCCGGCTTTCCGCTGTTCGTTGCTCGGCCACTGCGCGCTCGAAATTTGCCTTCACTCGGCATACCGGCTTCGTTACGGCTGCTAATTGTACGCTGACATTTACATTCTGAGCACATAATGACGACCGCGGCTCAGATTCCTACATCGGTAACAATCAGTGGGAACTATTAATCAGCAACGTATGGAATGCTGCACGTTTGTTATCTTCTAGGTATGGAAGTAGGGAAAGTAAAGGGAATTTAGTGTGTTTTGATACACAGTGACGGCATTTTAGATGTACTGTCATCTTGTTTTACATACAACCTAATCAGCAATATGATACCCAAGAATACTATCCAATCTAATGCCACCTTCGACACGGTTTCTTACTAAAAGTATGAGTTC
>NW_007577784.1:416100-424674 GCF_000690725.1 Stegastes partitus
CAACGGTGCCCCTGCAAAGTAGCAACAAGAAACTCATTCGGTGGAAAATTTGCAGACATTATCGTAGCATCCAAAGATTTCCGAGGGTTTGGAGATTGAGATAGCAAAAGGACAGAGAGGGTTGTGTAAAGCTGCAGGCCTAAACCAGAAGTCTCATTTCTACATATTCTGTTTACATAAACTGTTTACTTTTAGCAATATTTTAAATGACGCATGTCGATTAAGTTGATTTTGATGAAACATTACAGGTTTAAATCTAGATTTACTGCAAGTTTCCCAACAAAACGGCTTATCGGATAACTAGTTCAGCCAGTTGTGCAGTTTCTGGTTATGATAAATGGCGTCACTTTGCCTTTTAAGCCTTTAAAATGTCGGGGTATGGAGGGTTGGAAACAACAGACTTTTACAACGCTCACATTTTCCAAAGTTGTTAAATCGTAGCTCACCGATTAAAGCCGCCACCAACTCGAGAATATTCAACATATTAGAGTTTAGAAGCGTTTCTGTGAGCTCACCTCAGATCTCAGCTCAGGTGTGTAAGCATGAGTTTTGAACATCACAGCTAGTCGACGTGTTTTTCTTGTTTTTTAATGAGCAAAAGGGAGACAACAGAATTTTTAATCTGGTAATTAAACCTTTTGTGAAGGAAAAAAAAAACCCCCACATCAGACTAATATTCAAAGCAGATTATTTTTAAATGTGTTACAACACGCTCTGCTTTGTGACAAAAAAAATATGATATCACGCTGGATAAGAATGTGTACAGTGTGTATAATAAAACCCGGTTTGAGCTAAAAGACAGAGACAGCCAAAACATTTCTTTTCGTGGCATGATGAGCCGAGATTGGCTTGTTTTAAACAGCAAGGTAAGACTGATTGGCTACTCGCTCTCCCGCTGCGCTGCTGTGTGTTTCGCTTCAAATGGTTTTTAGCACACAATTTGATTGTGTTCCTGGCATCAGGGGGGTGCAAAGCGTCCTCCGGCTGAATATCGATACGACGAGCGTTTTAATTGTCGGCGGCGGCCCGGCTGCACGCGTCTCGGCTCCACGTCTTTCGGTTTTTGAACCCTCGTTGTTATAATTCACAACTAAACGACGACTGCAAACATCTCTTTAATCTAAAAAAGTCTAATCAGAGCGGGCCAAGAGAGATTTCTTCTGTCAGAGGATGGAGGGAGGAGGAAGCGGCGAGCCATGGCGGGGTTGTGTGTTTGTGTGTGAGTCGGGGTTGGTGACAGAGGTGCACCCTGCTTGTTCCACTGGCTGGCACCTGTCACTACTTATCAACAACACGCTAAACCCCCCGAAGACGCCGTTCTCCGTCTTCTCCATCTTCCTCGCCGCTCTAATTCCCTCTCTCGTTGTTGACTGTTTCACATCAGCGCTCTTTTTTGTTTTAATTCGTCTCTGTGTGTGTGTGTCTCTTACATACATACAGACACATCCACCTCCCTCCCTCTCGCCTCCTATTGTCATCCTTTTCTACCACTGTAACAACTATTCTTCCTCTCCTCTGATGTGCCATAATAAAGTGTCTGGGCTTCTCTCTAAAGTGCTAAATGAGATTCTCGGGCCTCCAGGGTGGATACTGAGTGTGATGTGTGTGTGCGTTTGAAAAAAAGACTGAGCGAGTGCGAGACAGAACGAGACGAGAGGCAGACAGATGGAGATGCATGTAACGTAGTGCACGGGCAGATTCTTCACCACATTTTCCCAGACAGATATAAGAAGGGATGCATTAACATATCCGTAAGAACTCTGGATGTGTGTGTGTGGTGTGTGGCTGGAGAGGAGCCACGCAGAGCAATAAAGCCAGGAGCATTGGTTTACCCAGGTCATTGGATTACGACGGCAACCCCTGGGGGAAATACAGGAGGATAAGGAAGGACGTCTAGACATAACAATAAAATACGCACGCGCCCTTTACCTCCACACCTGCCTGACGTCTGAAGTTAAAAGTGTGCTCAGGCTTCAGGGATAATAGCAGATCATGTCTGCGGTGGACCAACACGGTGGACACTGGAAGCTTATCACAGCTATATCTGTGTCGGTGTTGTTGTTAGAATACTGAAATAGATGCTTGGGATCATATAAAATGGCGTCACTTCTTATTATGTCCAGCAGAGTGGCTCTAACTCCGTTGTTTAAAACACTCAGCGCTGTCGGCAGCACATGTAGCAGAGTCATTATGCTGCACTACTGCCAGTGTACAAACAACTAATCAATTTGTTCAATTAAAATCGATTATTAAAATAGTTGTCAACTAATTTAGTCATCGATTAATTGCTTAATAAGATTTTTTTTTACCTTAAGTGGCCCGTTTTTGTTTTTGTTTTTTTTCAAATTTCAAATATCTGGGCTCCAGACTGAGACTTTTATTTTATTTAAACTGTATTTTGATCCTTTAAAAAATAATAATAATAATAATAAAGTATGACACTAAAACAAAGCTGAGAGAGAAATGCATTTTCTGTTCCTCTGTATGTCCTGAATATATAAAGAAATAAAAAATCTTCAATCAATCAATCAATCAATCAATCAATCAATCAATCAATCAATCAATCAATCAATCAATCAATCAATCAGCAGATGATGGTGAAGGGTCCAGTGGTGTCTTCATGGTAGCTTGCTAGCTAGCTAGCTTGTTAATTAGCATTTTTAAGTGATCTAAGCCCATTCATTTGTCTGTATCCACTGCCACAAAGACGTCAACATGTGGCTTTGCATAAAACACATCAGCTGGAGGACATGAAGCATCATAGAAGTTTTTGTTATGGTTTTAATTGCTGGCTAAACTCCATGCCAACGTAGAACTGCCGGTAGTCCGAGGAGGCGCCTGCTTGGGTCGCTGCTAAACAGGAAGAGGCTCCACCTGGTGGTGCAATCAGATACTGCAGCTAAATACGCATTCTGACATGCACGTAGACAAAACAGGTTCTGGAGCCACGATAAACCGTCTCCTGTCCGTACCCACCAGCGTAACATTAGTGAACAGCTTGGATGCAGAAATATTTTTTTTCTTCTAAATGAATCGCAGCTGTCAAGCACATACGCTGCATTCATTTTAAGAACCTTAAAGTACTTGAAATGTGCATTATTTTAGTACATGTGTATGCTACGTGCTGCTTTTTTTTAAGTGAAAAATGGGTTTTAATGATGCCAGAACATCAGGGGAAATAAATCAAACCAGTCAGTACATGGAAATATTTGTCCACTGGAGCTGGTTTACATTTTGCATAATGCCAGAATTTGATAAGCTCTGATGAGTACAAATTTCTAACCAGCGGTAGATAATATAAACCAAAGCTAATGAATGTTTATTCCATAACAGGGCTGCTAAAAGTGATTTTTTATATTATTTTCTCAAGGAACCAATTGGTCGTTTGCTCTATAAAATGTCAGAAGATGGTGAGAAATGTCCAGCAGCAGCTCCTGAAGCCTAAGAGGACATGAATTTATCTCACTGATCATGTTATGCCACTTTTTCGGTACGTCAAAATGTATAAATACAAATGAAGAAAGTCAATATAGATGAAAATGTTGTTGCCTTTACATTTGTAACAGATATTGTTACCTGGAAAGGTAAATAAAATGTGGTGCTACTTAGCATCACATGTCCTGTCCTTGTTTTCCAGTTTGTTTCTCGTTTGTTTTAATTACAACAAGCCAAAGAACTGCAAATGAACGTCTGCTTCAGCTCACTCTGATAGCGAACATCAAAAATCATTTCCAGCTGCTACGTTCCCGTTGGTCAAAACGGTCCGACTACTTTGAAAGCTTTTACATTTTGCATTATCTGTAGTTTTAAGTTAATGATTAATTGTCTCCGCTGGAAGCCATAATGAGCACTTTTTTCAAAAATAACTGAGGATGAATCACTAAGAATGAACAGAAAAGGCACAAATGACAGCTATGAGACCACCCAGAGGGCTTTTTTCTTTTTCTTTTTTTTCTTCCAAGAATATAAATCCACTTTCTGGATTAGAGCGATTAAATTAAGCTGTAAAAGGTCAAACAAATTATTCCTTGACTCCAAAAAGTCAGCGCTCCAATCAAAGTCAATGGAGCAGCACCAGATTCTACATCTTAATGATACTGCTGATTACAAACTTGGCTCTCCGGTTTTTAGCTTTGGAGGAGAGTAGTTTATGTTGACATACTATTAATTCTACTTCCCTCGGTCTCAGCAGTAAAACGTCTTTATAAATCAGGTTCACTATCTCCGTTCGGCTGCGCTGGCTGGCAAGGTGGTTGCATGTAGTGGTTCAATTAGTAACTTAACAGTGATTTATAATGCGAGCAACAATCCTCGTAAACCCCAACCTTATTTTTTTCCCTCTTTGCTCTAATCCTCCTGCTATCTTTTGCTGCTCTTTTTTTTTCTCCATCTCTTTATCTCGTGTCTATTACATAACATTTCTTTTAGTCAATTCCACTTTAAAACTCCTCTTATCAGGAGAATATGGTGAGTGTGCGTCCCACGAGATCAGACTAATGATGATGCCGAGGCTCTCGAAGAGTCATTGGCGTTCAGAGACGAGCTGAATACATTAAGACAAAGCAGATAAAATATAGGTTATGTGATTGCTTGAAGGTGAACGGCATGCGGAGTTCTCTCAGACTTGTTGAGAGTCTTTGATGAAACCCGTCATGGGATGATGGCTACACAGGTATTAAGCCAGAGGGACGTTTTAATGCCAACATCGAGGAAATGCGACATTTTGTGACGATTAACTGCTCGTATGCGTCTACCGTTGGTGTTGGTGTGTTAGTAACGGCCTCCTCCGTCTTTTGTGAATTTTACTGTTAGTTTGTTTGAGTTTGGTTGGTGGTGTACTGACCCGTACCTCCATCTCCTTGAGCACAGGGTGGTCCTCGATCCCAGGAAACAGGACCCGCATCGCGTAGGTCCGGTAATCCAGGAAGGGAATCCCGGCTCCGTCCAGCTCCTGGGTCAGCTCGTGGATGTCCGTCTGGAGCTCGGCGAAAGCTACAGACGAAGGAGGCAGGTGAGGGTTAGAGGAGGTGATGGAGGGCAAATGGTTCTGTTACACAGTTTATCTGTTTTATATTTAGCAGCAATGCAAAGGTAATGATGGAAGAGAGAACTATGGCATGTCTTCTTCACAACAAAGTAATAATACCATAAATCATTACAAAAATATATATTTAATTTTTTTTTATTATTCACATCACAGAAATTAAAAAAAAAAAAAGTAGAATCCTAAATATACATTATCATATACAACATTTTTTGGTGCAAACAGCTGTTACCAATACTTAAAATACAAAAAAAAAAAGAAATAATATGTGTTCCTACATATTGAAGACAAATTACCATTTAGATTATTTATTTGATTTCATAATTGTCCCCTATCGGCTCTATGGAAGCACAGCCTGCAGTTCAGTCTTTAAACAGTCTTTAAATTGTTGTCATGTGACTGTTGGTTGCAGCTGATTCACTGATGGCTTATTAGTTGTGCAGAGAAACACAAAATTTTTCATTTTTTACAGAATTTTTTTTGGTGCCAATGGTTTATTTTTTGTGGCTTTTTTCCTTTTTATAAAAAAAATAAAATTTAAATAAGAATTTTAAGCTTTAATTTGGTTATATTTGTTCACAGCTCGGAGACCCTCAAAAACAATTTACATATTCTTTCAGTTTTTACAGTGTGTGACTGATAGGTGGTGATTTTTCTTATATTTTTGTAAAGACAACCTGCTTTCCAAGCTGTTGGCAGGTTTCGGGGTTTAGGCACTTAATGATCTGCCTTGATGTTTCTATCATGTGTTAATTAGCCCTGCTAGCAGAATAAACCGAGTCATTAACTAACCATAACCCTCAAGGCTAGCTAAATATTAGTCCTAAACACTCTGTCACTATCAGTCTGTTTCCGCATTGCTTCTAACTACATCTGACAAGAAGCTTTAGCTAGCACCACGGCTAAACCCCCAGCGCCAACATGATATGATAAATAAGATAAACCGTTTCTGTTTAATAAGATAGCACACACTTGTTGTCTTTACTGTAAGTGGACCAATCTTTTTTTTGTTCTGCTGTGTCCCAAGACCAGGCAAAAGGCCCACTTTGAGCCAAGAAACCCCTGGAATACCAAATTGTTCCGACGGGGACGACTTCTGAGGAAACAGAGTCTTAAATGAAGCTACCAGGATGTTATAGCTGAGCTGTACCAGAAGCAACAGAATGTCGTCCACACCACAACAATGTGTGGTCTGTAGAGGGCACCAAACATCTTTTGAATTAACACTATACAATTTACAGTCCAGGTTGCAACCAAGCTAACGAGTTTAGTTGCTGTTTTGCTGCCGTTTTTCACTGATATGCAGTTCTGAGAACAAATGCCAGGAAGAATAAACCAGACCGGGAAGAAAATGAAACAATCTTGGAGAGTTATTGCAGCTGACTTGAACTAGCTCGTTGCTAGCAGGTTGCTGACACGCTGAATTTAGCTCATTGGCTACAGAAGTCCAACAACGAACCCTGTAATTATGTCACCAAGCCCCGATCAATGCCCACAACTCTGTTTTGTCTCCAAATTTGAAATGACCAGTTGTGTTTGAAACGCAGCCATTGCTAAATCCAAGAGAGGCCAGATTAGTCAGTAATAACCTGTAATACAGTAAGAAAGACATGATCCACCCCATGGACATCTCTCTATATTAATAATAATAATAACACTGGGTTACAAAACAATACTTTTTTGAAGGCGTCCAGGATTTTTTAACTGATTTCGGACATTTTTGCAACGCTGAATCCAAAAATGACATCTGCTTTTCTGTATCAGGTCAGGTTTTTATGCCAACTCGATTTTAAAAAATCGATTTTACCACTAAATCGATGACATTTTTTGACATTAGCGATTGATTTACTCTAGTACTTCTCATGTCTCATTTTCTAATCCTTTTCATGAGCTACATGACCCAAAGGTTGATGAGAGTAAACATTTGTAAAGGTAAATACTAGTAAATAGCATGTTTCATCAAATCAAAACGTTGACCTCATTGAGCAAAACCGATGTAATATTTGGATTCAGCACATTGCACCTGTCCAAAATCAGCTCAAATAACTTTGACACCAAAATGGCTGTAGACCAGTGTGATCAGATTTATAGACACTCAAAGATGCTTTTACACTGTTAATTATTCATTCACACACATTCATTCTGGTGGTGGTAGCTACGATTGTAGCCACAGCCGCCCTGGGGCAGACTGACAGAGGCGTGGCTGCCATTCTGCCCCCCCGACCACCACCTCAAACAATCCATTCATACGCATTCACACCAGGCAAGATGGGTGAAGTGTCTTGCCCGAGGAGACAACGACCATGAAACAGGTTACAGGGCGGAATCGAACCGCCGATCATCCACCGACCCGCTCTACCACCTGAGCCACAGCCGCCCCACATATTGCCATTGGTATTGTTTACATATGTATGCAAGTACTTACTGGTAGCGGTGGGCAAACATTTTACCACCAGAACCAGGACACATGAGGTTATTTTTGAAAGTTTGGAGGCTGGCTTTGCATATTTACTATTTACTGCATGAAATGATTTCCTCTCATGTTAAGTTTGACAAGTTTAACTTTAAAACGATGGTCATGCAGAGACATATGACAGCCCCACAGGAAATATCTGCGAGAAGGCCGGTGCAACACCTTTTGCACGAATGCTGCTCCATATCGTCACACTCCCACTTCTGTGCCACACTATCAGGACTATGCATTCACCATGTTCATGCCAAACATACTGGACCCCATCAGAGACGAACATCTGACCAAACAATGTGCTCTCAGTAGTCACCAGGCTAGCGTTGCAGTTTTATGCCAAGGATCCTTTTCCATCTTTGTGAAGTCACACAATCAGATTTTTAAATTCCGTGTCGAGCCACGATGCAGACTTCCAGATAGACAACCCATTGGTCCAAAACAGAGATAGCATTGGTGCTCACAGGTCATTTTAAACCCATGTGTGTGCAGTTAGGAGAATTAAAAATCACTCAGCACAAGTGTGACTGTCGGATCCAGCCTTTAAAAGTATTTGTTTTGGATTGATCATTCGAGAAAACGCTGCGCTTAACTAGTTCAAAATAATGCAATTTTCGAGAGGCGATGACACTGAAATCATTTGACATTTAACTGATTTTTTCCACAAGGGCGCACTCACTTCTCTTATATACTGTACGGGTCACATGAGGACCCTTCCAGAGACAAGAGGAGGCAGACAGACGGTGCAAACAGTGCATAATTTCAGGTCGAGTGTCTGGGTCTTATAAAAGGGCTAGACTGAGAAATAAAGGTCAGCGGTGATGAAGAAAGAGACCCACAAAGGCTGTAAATGAGGACCAAAATGCAGACAAGAGCGAGACGCGAGGGAATACACGGACAGATGGACGGATGGAGATGCAGCATCAGCAGCTCGGCTACTGTTAGCAACTCTTACTTGTTGTGTGTGATTGAAAAAAAAAAAAAAAAAGCAAGTCATTTTCCCATAAATCCAAAGATGACACTACAAATCCACAGCTCCTCGACAGAAGGGGCTAAAAATCTAGTA
>NW_007577784.1:426146-428489 GCF_000690725.1 Stegastes partitus
CTTGTAAATGCAGCCATGAAGACAAATGTTTGCGGAAGTGTTGCGTTCTGTCACAATAAACGAGCAGGCGGAGGAGCAACACGATAGTTTTACTGTTGCGATGACGCGAGTTCAATCAACACGCAAAACAATCTCCCGAGGTGGTTATGACAATGAGACATTCAGAAGAATTAAGAGTCAAGACTACAGAACTTGAAAGAGGTAAAGAAATGAAGATGACCACTACACGTTAATCATTATTTAGCTGTTGGAATTTTTAAACAATCAGCTTCATCTTTGGAACGTGGTAACATCTGACTGGATTATTTCAGTTATTTGCAATAACAGCGGTTCGTGCACAAACGACCCTTTCCAGCTGAAACTTAAAAAACAAACCAATGCACCAATATGACCTTATGATATTTTATCTTGAAAACGGCTGCATATGTAATCATCTTGGTGGCAGTCTGGATCGCGGCTCAACCACAGGACCAACTCTGACCGCCTGAAATATAAGCGTTTTTGATCTGGTCTGTTCTTTGCATATCTTATCAGATCCTCTTCAAACGTGGCGGGTGTATCCCCAGGGACACGAGGACATGCAGCGGTGAATACGAAGTAGATCAGACGAGTGGTGGCCATTTTTTGGGGGGTCCTATTGCAGTCCTCAGCTCAGATGCTGGCTGTTTGAGGGAGGAGCCTATAAGTGACCCCGAAGCGACATTATCATCAACACGAGACACCGACAGTGGATGCTGCAAACTAATTTGTTCCAACTGCATGCATCATTGTTTTAAACACTGCATGCATGGAAACACCGTTTGCGGTAAATGAGCTGCTCGTGCCAGGAACGGAGCGGAGTGTCGAGAAAGTTGGGAAGAAGAGTCGTTGCTTCGTAGCGTCGCACTAACATCACAGCACATTATTATCACAGTTTGAAAGCAGACAGGATGGTGTGCAGAGCCAGCACTCCTGTGACGGAAAACAACACTCTGATTCCTCCAGGTGATCAGGTGGAGAATTTACCCAAAAATTGAAAAGTTATTATTCAAAAAAAAAAAATCCTATCCTCGCGCGTATTTTCATATAAATTAATATGTCACTATCAGTTGCTGTTGTNTGCAGCATCAGCAGCTCGGCTACTGTTAGCAACTCTTACTTGTTGTTGATTGAAAAAAAAAAAAAAAAAAAAGCAAGTCATTTTCCCATAAATCCAAAGATGACACTACAAATCCACAGCTCCTCGACAGAAGGGGCTAAAAATCTAGTAAACGGAGTTTCTTCCTCGGTGTCTTGAGCCCTGACTGTTTCAATCTTTGCTTAAAAGACCCAAAAAACAATGACAAAAAAAGAAAAAGAGGAAAAAAAAGAAGTCAGCTCGGGAGAGAGAGAGAGAGAAAAAAGCAGAACCAGGAGACAGAAAACAAAGTTCCTGGAAAGGAAAGTCAATTAATTGCATGAGTGGATAATTATTAAGAGAGCGACGGATGAGTTTTCATGCATAATTTCCCCCAGCTGTTATTCCACTGTTTGGTCCACAAGAGAGATTGAGAGGAGAGGAAGCAGAGAAGATGAAGGAAAGGAATGAAAAAAGGAGAAAGAAAGATCAGGAGGTAAAGAAGTGAGGATGGGAAAACAGAGGATGTTCAGAGGATTGAGGACACAAGTGATTAGGAGGACAAGGCAAAAAAAAAAAGAAAGGAGAGGCAGAACTGGAGGAAGGAAAAAAGGGAAGTTAAAAGGAAGACAGGAGGAAAAAGAGGAAGAGTATTCAGCAGAAAAGAAGACGCAAATTAGATATAGGTTGCTTTCATATTCTCCACTCCATTTCCTACTTCTCCTCTTCTATCCATTAATCACTCTATTTATTGCTCAAATGGTAAATGGTTCTGCTGAAGAAAAAAAAAAGACCCAGCAATAAGTAAGAAGGAAATAGCAAAACAAAGCTTCAGAAAATATTCCTCTGATTGGCTGGCAGGTCTTCTGGAATATATAACGACACCCCGAGCACAGTTCAAAGTGAGGCTGTAATCTCTTCTAAACTGCAGCCGCCGTGGCCACGAGCAGCAGAAAGACGCTGGAGCGATGCATCTTTGTTTCTCCGCCACAAACCACGTTTATTTCAGATTTCACCTTCGAGAACATTTTTGAGAAGTTTATCACCGGACGGCACCGTCACAGAAGAGCCAAACGGCCATCAGAGTCCGATGAGACAGAGGTGTTCCTGCATCTTGCTCTATTTCTGCGATTTTAAAACCAGTAAAGTCAACAAAAGCATTAAAATGAAATTCATAGTTCACCGATGTTTCCTAAAGGCTTTACACGCAGCAGACTGTAGCTGGGCAGCTGTGCACTAAAGTACTT
>NW_007577784.1:430541-438220 GCF_000690725.1 Stegastes partitus
AAAACGCCTCAATCTACACAAATCATGTGTAGTGAAGGGTAAAAATTCCACAGCATTGCATGTGCTTTAATTAGCATGTGGATTTGCATAATTTTAAAGCCCATTTGTACTTTTTTTTGTGCTTTTATATGATCATGCATAACTAAAGAGAGACACTTGCCAATCAGCAATTTTTTTTTTTGTCATTTCTAGTGTGTAAGTCCGTGGCTGCCGATGCGTCGGTTAGGATGATATTGTTACGCGGCGGTGTCTGCTTCTCACGCGTGACCGAACCGAACGTCCCGTCTCTTTCCCCCCCGACGACTCTTCGAAACAAAGCCGGCCCAGCGCACACACACACACATCTTTGGCGATCACACGCACAGCGAACCGCCCACTTCATCTGTTCCTCCGCCCACACGCACTGTCTCGTCTCTATAGGCCAGCTGGGAGTGCAGCAGGCGGGGCGGGGTGCTCTGGGGGGTGGGAATAAGGCCATGCTTCACTTCCTGGAAAAAGAGAGAGTGTGCTTTGCATGTGTGTTGACTAAAAAGCAGGATTTTTGCAAGTCGTGGAAAACACAAATGACAACATGTGAAGCTGGAAACTGTCACCTCACTGATCGCCCTGCAAATGGAGCTCTTTAAATAAAAAAAAAAAATGTTTGTTTTGGTTTGACAGCTCATCCTTGGTGGCTGATGGAGCTGCGACTCCGTTTTGCACCTTGTGACAGTTCGTCCGTGAGCGTCCACACCTTGACCGTCGGTGCATCGACACAATCCGACCTCACCGGAGCTCCGTCTCAGCCTCTCGTCCATTTGTTTCTGTCTCATTTGGCTCTCGCTCTTTGTGTCTCTCTGCAAACAATCCCCTTCGTGACCTCACATGGAGTCTCGTACTATCACGCTACCTTCCGTGAATTGTTTTTTTCTTGCTGACAATCTTGCTGTAGGGCTGTGTTTCCACTCAGACAGATGACTGACATGTCAGACAGCGCTCTCCACCGCACAGCCATCATCAAAACAGGTGTCCGTTCCTCCTGCAGAGGCCCAGACACCCACACCCACAGCAGAAACCAGCATCAGAGCTGCTCTGAAGGCTTGTCATGGAACAGCATCTTACTGAGACATTTTATTGTGGCTTTCCTGTAATTTATCAGCCGTCTGTGCGTCAAGTGAAAACACACACGGCGGAGTTGGGCTCATCAAAGCTGTATGGACGGTAGGTTTGGCCGAAACCGACGAGGTTCTACCTGTTTATGTATGTATAACGCAGTATCATCTGTGTATTTTCATTTAAAAACCATATATATAATAAAAAACAAACATGTTATAAAGACTAGATTGAATTGAGCACAAACCCTGAAGTGAATACTCAGCGCTCAGTGCAACAAAAGTGAAAACATCTGTGATCGCTAAAACTAAACTGAGTACAGCTGTGATTCCAACCAGCCTGTACAGTCATAGAATGATCTGCGAACAACAAAACCTTTCTCAGTTTTGGACCTATGGGCTGCATCATGGCTCCACGTGGAAGAGATTTGCCTGAAGAACTGAAAAATCTGATTGTGTGATTTCACAAAAGATGTAAAAGAAAAGAGTTGGATTGGGAAGTTTCGATTCCCTCCACTGTCAGTCTTTATGCTAAGCTAAGCTAAGCTAAGCTAACCAGCTGCAGGCTCTAGCTTCATATATGGTTTACAGAAAAAACATGCATTTTCAGAAATGCCACGATTCATCAATATGTTATTTAAATAATTTAAAAAAGCATACATTATCTACTATGCAAACTAGCTTGTTTATCAAGCTCTTTGAACAATTTAATTATTGTAAATGTCAAATCATATTTTGCCTCTTCTAGTGATAAAAAAATAACCTTTTCAACCACAAGACACACATACGCAGTAGAAACCAGAAGGTTACGTACACTGTATAAACATACATCCACAGGTGTGCCTCCAATTAACTCAAATGTCAATTAATCAAAAGCTTCCAAAGACATGACATCATCATCTGGGCTTTCCCAAATAGTTTGAAGGCATCTTAGTGTCTGTAAACTTC
Organism: Stegastes partitus; assembly: GCF_000690725.1. Classification (NCBI taxonomy): domain Eukaryota; kingdom Metazoa; phylum Chordata; class Actinopteri; family Pomacentridae; genus Stegastes; species Stegastes partitus. The sequence continues at coordinate 432,581 of NW_007577784.1, forward strand.
TGACTTTGAAGAAAGTAGTAAAAATTCTCTAAAAAAAAAATCTCTCTTATTATTCTGGTGTTTAGCAAATAGAAATAATGTTGGTAATCCTAACTGACCTAAAACAGAAATGGTTGAGTCTGATTTAATGTCAAATAGTGAAACAAAAATAAAAAATAAAAAGGTTTTATGTCTTTTTATACAATGTGTGTACTGTCAACTGTACTCAGAGGGAACATAATATACAAAATTACTTCTTCATTGTTTATGAACATATTTGAATGTCCTCATTGTATCCTGAAACCCACAAACATGATCAGAAAGTGTTTGTGGCCTGTTGTGATGTCACAACAGGATAAGCACCGCCCCCAGCTGACTCCTCCCCCTCCTCTCTGCCACTGAGTCAGATGCAGGAAAAGATGTGATGAACAACTAGTGGGCTATTTTAAACTGAAAATGATGGAAATGCACATCCTGCATGTGAAGCTTGGATTACCTTGTTCTACAGGGGTATAATATGGGCTTTTTTTTTTTTTTTTTTAATTAATCAATTTATTTTTCCTTTATTTTGAACCAAAAAATTAAAGCAAAAGTCAAAATTTCAAAACACCTGTGTAACCTCTTGACTGACCATTAATTTTCTAGTGTGGTCAGTTTTAGAGTGGAATAAAAACTACCTTCTTTACACTCCAGGGCCACTCGAGACTCCAGGTTGTCCATCTGGAGCTGCAGACGTTTCAGGGTGCGGTCGGCGTCCCTCGACTTCCTCTTGTAGGCGATCAGCACGGCGATGATGACCAGCAGGAGCAGGCCGCCGCCCCCTCCGATGCCGATGATGGCGGGAAGAGTCAACAGGCTGTCGGAGTAGATGTGAAGAGTCCCGGGGGAGTACTCGAACCCGCCAGCACGGATCTGAACACACACGAGTCACATTGAAAAGATCAGGGGAGGAAAAAAAAACAGAAGTTGCTCTTATTTTCCTGCTTTTTTTTCCCCCTCACACTGTTGCATGGTTATTCAGCAGAGAGCCGCTTGGTACAACTTGTCTTCTGGCTGCTGGATAGCTGCATCAAAGGCAGATCCACTGCAGTAATTTAGGGTTAGGAGGGATCTACTTGCTAATTTTTCCCTTCTCAGTTCGGGGATTTGTGCTAGCACCTCCCAAAGAGGGAGAAAAAACAGGAAGTGGTCATTTCTTAAGCAGCAAATGGTTTGAGGACATACATCAGGTGGTCTGAAGAGATCAAAAGTTGTTGGTCTGGTGAAAGAGAAGGTGTCTCTTCAACAAGGATCATTAAACTTGTATCCGTCCTGTACTCACACCGACCAGGCAGATCTCTGACAGGCTTACGTCACATCGGCCGCCGTGAACACTTCTTGTCGGAAAAGGTTTTCGATTCCTGCCTTTAGGGGGAGAAGCTTTGAGGGGCTTCGATAATGAAGATCTCACAAGTTAACTCGCTCGGCTTCTATTTCGTTACTCGTCGGTGTTTAGGCCGGATATTTGGGTTAGGCAGTGCGTCGTTAATGTCCTCGTTCGTCACTGTCGACTTTAACAAACCGATTTAGGTCAGGAAACCGCGTACGTGAACGAGGTCAAAGCGGGGAGGCAGAGGTCGACGCAGACGGCGTCGAAGTCGTTTTCCCGCGCGCATATGCTCATCAAACACTCTGTGCATCCAGGACACACACATATACGCCATGCATATACCCACACACAGCGCAAGTAATCAAACAAAGTAATCACCAGCATTTAAATCTCTCCCCAAGGAGCCGCGGTAATTATGGGAAGTCAAACACATGTAATGTTTTTTTTTCTTTTTTCCTGACTAACTGCATTTACATAAGCGCAGTGTGTCAGAGACACAAAAAAAAAAAACACACACAGCACTGGAATCCATCAAATCAAGCCATCCACCAGGGGGGTTGATAACTGATTCAAATGAGGCGTGATTATGCACTCTGAAGTTCTTATAAGTGCACTTTCATGTTAACATTATCAAAGTCTGATTATTAAAAAAAAAACAAAAACAAAAACAAAAAAACAGAACCTGTTACATCAACATCAATGTAGTCAATACCTACAAATTAAACTGGTAGCCGTAAAGACGATTAGCTCGTGTAAGATTAAGGAGCCAATTAGCTGCGTGGGCGTGATCAGGTTACAAAGACGTTAGTTTTGAAAACTAAATTAACTTTAGTGTGAGTTATGCTGCAGAAAGATGGTGACTCGCTCAAATTGATAATTTCGGAGGTTTGCCACAATCTGTAGACTGTTAAGATGCACGATGTAGCCATAGACTGTATAAAAGATGGACGTAGCAACCGGCCCTGAAAAATGAAGCCAACCCGGAAGTGTCAAAAACCTGCAATATCACTACGTCCGCTAGCTGCTGGCTCCAAAAAGCCCTGGCTCCCATAGACTTGAATTGGAAAAGAAGTGATCACAGATCATGAAATACTGCATTCCTGCAGCTCAGGATTTTTTTCTTATTAGTTTTCATGGTCAAGTCCAGAGATCAGGTGGCCAATCTGAAAATAAATCAATACGCGTCAAAATTTTGCGGGGCAAGGGGCGTGGCTGGCTTGATTGACAGTCGGCAGCGACGATGCCGACGAAGCGAGCAGAAGGCGGTAAATGTGGGCGGGCAGAGAGGGCCCGCCTCTCAATCCGACTGACCAATCGCTGCTCCTATGGCTCCGCCCCCCTCCGACCATTTTTGGCTCCAAAAATCCAAGATGTCAACCAGGAAGTAGCAAAACCCTGGCTTCATTTTCTCAGTGCAGAAACCAACGGGTGACGTCACGGTAGCTACGTCCATCTTTTATACAGTCTATGAATGTAACGCAGCCTGATGTGCAAAAAAACATATTCTGTGACGGCTGTGATCATGATTTTTGCATCCTCAATGTGCTGTATGTTCTCACAAATGAACAAATATGAGTGTCTGTTCTTTGTATACCTTGATAAACAAACGTTGCATCCATGTCTAAGCAGGCGTATGGGTGGGGACAAGGGGAAGCACAGTGTTGAGTTTGAAGTAAATCTGTTTTCTTTGGATTTAGATTTTTAGTTTCGTCAGCCTGGTTTTGCGCTCTGTGTTGTGAGGCGACATTCTAATCAAAGGCAAGATTCTAGATTACTGTGTGATAAAAGTTGATCACAGTGATGAACCCGCAGGGAAATTACTAGCCAGCCCAACAGAGTAACTACAGGCAGAGTGAACACAATACTGACGGGGGTTGAAAGTTCAGAGACTGTTGGTGCATCCTTGTCGCGCATGTTCAATATGTGCAAGCAGGAACTGTCACGAGTCATGACAATGTGCTCGCTGTGCTACTTAACCTGTGTTGGTTCACACATTGGGTGAACTTTTGCGATTTCTCCATGGATCGTCCAACTGGAGCAGAGAATAAAACACTAGTTTATGTGTCAATCAGCAGCCAGGAGCTTCATGGAGAGTCTCATCAGTGGTGACGAAAGGTGAGTCTGTTCTCACCGTAATAGTGCGACAGTTTCCAAAATCAGAAAGGTTACGTGAGTTCAGGAGCACACTTGTTGTTTTCTTCAACTTCAATGTTCCTGTGCACTTTGAGTTAATCCCTTAAAGTGGGACTGTAAAGGCAGCGTTTCAGTTGGGATGCCCTGAGGTGTCTGAAGAAGAACGTTGGGCGCTAACATGTGATGCTGAGTGCTGGGTTTTGGCTACACAACACAATCTCTGCATATCAAAGAGGGTATCAACCAGTAGCCAGGAAGTCAATCACTGCAGCTTTAAAAGTTAACAAGACTTCTGTTGGTCCACCCTTAACGAACAATCAATGAGCACTGTTGATGACATTTCTGTAAACACACCTGTAACCACCTCACACAAAGAATAGAGCGACTAAAGCAGTCTGGGTCATTCTGCGTCAGCTCAGCGAGATTAGGGGAAGTCAGTTGCTTGACCACCTCAGAATCTCTTGAAACTTTACAGGAATAATCTTTGGCGTCTGAAACTGACCATGTTTCAGCTGAATTTTCATAATTTTTTACCCAACAGAAATTTTTTAATAAATCTCTGGCGAGATGGAAACCGAATGAGACGCCACTTTCAGACGTCCATATCTCTTGAAATAAATGTCCTCGAGTCTTCAATATTGAAACTTGGCACACCAGTAGATGATACTTCCATCTCTTGCTATCCTAAATTTCATCAGCCTACCCATGACTCAAGATGTCCATCTGGCTGTTTGGAAATTGATTACTTTTTAAAACTTTGATTGGCTATAACTCCCATTTCTACTCACATACAAAACCTTTCTAAGCATTAGTGACGTCATTCAGACAATATTCCCGCAATAAAATTGATGAAATAGATCCAATGCGTGACAGATTTTAAAAATCTGCTTTGCTTGCAAATGTTGGACATTTTAAGCAAAAAACAAAATCTCGATTACCAGAATTTGCTGCATTCTCTCCATACACCACAAACTTCCAAACATCTCCTGAACATGTGAAGACTCTGGGACGTATACGTCAAGAGATACGGACATCTGATGGTGGCATCTTGCTCTATTAACTTCTATTGGGTAAAAAAACTATAAAACTGTTGGAATTTCAGCTTTAAAAAAATGGCAGATGTCAGTTTTAGAAGCCAAAAATCATTCCTACAAAGACTCAACAGCTTCTGAGGTGGTCAAACAACCACCACATGGAATCAACCATCCATGAAATGTTGTCATTCAATGGGTTGAGGCGGGAGTAAGGCAGTTAACACAGTTCAGCGTTGTCTTCCAAAAATATTAGCAGCGCTACAACATTCAGGGCTTTCAGCTGCACAGGTGAAAACAATAAAAATGACCGATAGCCGATTGTCATTTGGCTGCTTCGGTGTCGTGCATGCCGGCTCGTTGTCACGTCGCCATTGGTTGTTGGGCCATTTAAGCAGAATGGAGTCATCATTAGCAACATCTGTGCTTCTCCTGTTGTGATATCTGCTGTGGAAAAAAAAGGGCCTCTCGTCACAGCGGCGAAATTCCAACAGAACTGCTTTGAAACTGTCATTTTCTGCAGCAATTTAACGTGATTCCACATGAAACAGAATGCTGAAGGGCACTCGATTTAAATATTAATGACTCCTCACATGTTTATTTTGGGGGAAATGGAAAACACTTTATAGATCAGCCCTCTCTATGTTGATTACTAAGGACTTGTAGGTTTTCTATAATATAAGGGAAGTTGCCTGAGGGCGAAGCAAAAAAAAATAAAAAATCTGTGCACACATATTGCACATTCAGCTTTGAATGCAAATCAACAAAATATATTTATGAACCAGGGCTGCCTTGTTACCCCTCACACTGGTATTTAATATCCACGCTAAGGTCATTGGTGTATGTAAAAACAATTAGCTACAGGACTGGGATGACAGGACTGCAGCGTAAGTTGAAGCAGTAATAAGGTGGCGACACGTTTGCCGGGCGTTTGTCTATTTTTATTCTCCTGACAGACTGAAGGACTGGCGGAGGAACTTAAAAAGCTGAAGGCCAAAACAACAAACAAGTTTCTTCGAAAAACTCAAGGGAGGCACACAGCTGCCAACACACAGCTGAGCATCTGAAGGGACGCACAAAGACGACACACTGACGCATACAACTATTCTTACTGTACACCCACACATG
>NW_007577784.1:439095-442162 GCF_000690725.1 Stegastes partitus
AAAAAAAAAAAAAACTCCACGATGATGTGACCATGACTTTCAGAAAAAAAAACTTTAACTCGGATTTGCCGAGAGTTGGACGAAATTTGCACATCAGAAAGGTTTAGACGGAAAACCAGGTTCCAGGATTAGAGCTTAGAGACAAGCTTAGTGTCTTCATATCAGCGGCATCCTGGAGAAACAATTCTATTCTTAAAACCACCTTTTATGTCTCCGCATAGCTGGAGGACAGAGCTGCACTGTTGACAGAGCTTTGTCATGGACATAAACAGGCGGCATGCTAAACGGGTACTAATAAACTGGTGTTTATGCATAATTTAGCTCTCATTCAGGTCTAATTCATTTTCTGGTCTTATAACTGGACCAGAAATCTTATTATTTGTGTAAAAAAAATCGCTATAAGAAGTTGGTATACGACCCCGTGGTTGACACAAAGCGCCCTTATCGGCTTGCCATAAGCAAAAAGCCACGACCTCTAACAGACAACTCCTAAACGACGCCTGGAAACTCAAGCGAGGTCGAAAAGGTGACAAAAGTCAAGACCCTGTAGGAGAAGAGGAAAGCTTGAGGGCAAGTTCAACCTGTGACGGAATTATTCTGCTGCACTCTCAGATCAAAATAAGGAAAAAAATAAAATAAAATAAATGAAAGTCTCCTGTGGGTTTTAAGAAGTCTTGACAGCGACACAGTAACATACAGATTCTGAACCCTGAATGAATGCGATGACGGGTATGAAGGGGATGCTGTCTTTAAAAATCGTCCATGAACAGAGAGAATTCGACAAAAGTTTGGCTCATCGCGTTTAGTTTTGATGCAAAATTTACACAAAATCTAAGCTTGAAATGTTGCTTCAAAATCACTTTTTTTTCTACTTAGAAAAAAAAAAAAAAAGCAAAAATAAACCATAACTTCTGTTTAGTGAAAGTACATACTGTGTTTTCGAGCAGTAGTAGCTCCTGTGGGTACTTAGATCTTTATTTATTAATTTTAAATACATTTCAATGAATAAATATCAAAGAAAATTAACTTTTTTATCAATATACTTTAGGACATTATAACGATCTAAACACACTTTGGAGTTCTGTCTACTTATAGACCTATAGACCGTCTTGTTGTGAAAAATGAGCCCACAAGTGTCCTGCTTAAGGCTCAGCGGTTAACATTTGTACATTTAGGCACATTGTTTCTACCACTGGCATCATTGTTGGTCAGACAGTCAGCTGGCAGGAAATGAATCAACACATATTTTGACAATCGATGAATTACTTCCCTGTGGGTTCTGGGACGTTATTCGATTTATTGCTCTAATAAATGAATTGATAGCAATAAATAATCTTAATTTAACCACAATGTTCGTCTTATAGTACATGAGCTGACTGTAGGAGTGGATGGGGTTTAGCTAACTGCTGTTAAGTCAAGCTAAAGAAACAACAGAAGCAAATGGCTGGTTTCCCATAGAACATGTTAAGAGGCGAACTTATTTTAGCTTTGCTCAATGATGCACGACTTTCTTTGGATCATTTTGGAGTTAAAATGTCTGTGAATTCTGTGATATCTACATGTGGAATGATTCTTAGGAAGGTTTGGAAGCCATAGAAAGTCCTGGTCTCACGCTCATTCACGTCTTTGTCTCTACGCCGCCAATTACAGAGAGTCTTCTTCCTGAAGGTGGCGTCAACAGCAGCCGCTCATTCACAACTACAGCCACTGAAACAGCCGAAGCTTTTAAAAACACATTCTGGGAACATATGAGACTTAATTTTCTGAAAAAGGGGGCAAAACACGAGATGATGACGGAGCAGCGAGGACGAGTGCTGCTTTGATTAGAGCTGATTGTCACCAGAGGACTGGACTCACTGAGGGTGAGCTACATTATAAAGTGAAGCTCATAAAAAAATACAGGAATAATGGAGAGGGCACTGAGGGACTCTCAAATCTAAAACCGGCAGCACCTGCAGCAGAGAAGTGCTGACGCCCGCACCGCCGCCGACGTGAAAACGCTTCAGCGGACACAAAGAAACGTGGGTTTGCATCTGCAGACGGACCTGAAGGTTGGCTGCGGTCATGTTAAGTACATTCTGTTAACAAGTGAACGAGTTTCCCTTTGAGCACCGACGTTTTTAAAAAAAGACTTAATGGATTTAGCTCGACGGCGGTGCAGCGTGTGCAGCTTTTTAGATTCGTGCATTTGCTAGAGTTTGGGTCTGATCAAGGTAACTTCCTTCTTATTCAGCAACAGGTTTGCTGAAGAAATCAACAGACATGAGGTTAGAGCAACAAGGTTAGAGAGACATTATGGGCTGGGACTGTCGCACTGGAGTGTTTTTTTATTTCCTATTTCACAAACAGAAACTACTGGGTCAGTGCAGATATAACAAGTACAGCCGGTGAACTTTATGTTGCTCTTTCATAAATTGCTTTTTGAATAGATTATGCAAAAAAAACAAACTGCCCCAGTAATTAAACAACAGAATCATATGAGGAAACAGCACGAAGGTCTCAGCCCACAACACCGACAAAGGATGTCTGTCATTCAATGAACGCCAACAAAGGACGGAGAAGTTCAGGAAGTCGACGTCGTGATCTGACCGTGACTTTGTGCTGTCCGGTGAGGTTGGGCCATTCACACAGCAGCTGGCTCTCGGACAGGGTGAGGATGCAGGGGGTCTCTCCAATCAGCACCGTGTAGTTCAGGCGACTGTTGCCCGGCGCCGCCGGGATCAGGTTCCGACCCTAGACGCAGCCAGAGAGAGACAAGCGATGAGAGGAGGCGTCGGGCTCATTAACGCCTGCTTCATTTTCACACAGACATTTATAACACCTCAGCAAATTAATTGTTTTTTTTTTAATTGAACTACAAAACTGTCACTTTCAGAATTACTCTCGACTGTAAGCGTCTCGTTGGCTAACAGCGTTTTTCACTCTTGTTTCTGTAAATGAATAAACAAGTCGCTGACAATAAAGCCACTCGTTTGTTACCCTGTTGAAGGATGAGGCCGGTGACTGCATCATTTTCCTCGTGCAAACAGTCAAAATCAAATACTTTAGAGAGACTATACTAAAAATG
>NW_007577784.1:446070-456138 GCF_000690725.1 Stegastes partitus
TTTTTTTTCTCTTTCACCAACACACCCCGAGTTAAAAAAACACACTACAGATGAGAAATTAATTGTCGCGAATCTGCCCCGCATCTCGACAAATTGCGTTTTTTTTTTTTTCTTGTCCATCTCTCGAGCCAAGCAGGAGATTTTTTTGGCAAATTATCGAGAGAGGCTCTTTGCTAATAAATTATCATTTAAGAAACGGTTACGCCGCTTTTCGATCTCTTTCACGGAAATAAGCGGCGTAACGCGCTCTCTGTGATAACATAAGAGATAGTCAAGGCGCATTCTGCTATGAAAAAAAAAAGAAGATTAAAGAGCCCTAGATTCAATGCAACACATTACAGCGGCATTGATCTGAAAGATTTTATATTGTCTCTTTATTGTATAAAACCCACATACCGCCACGGTTCAATGACACGATGCGTGCACTTGAGAATATTTAGTTTACCTTTGCAGACACTAATCCGCCGGTTATTTCAGGTAATTTAGTGATATCACATAAGCATAGTCGGCAACAACACATTAATTCACTCACTCTTTGACTAAACATTTCAGGTGAGCTTAGCCAGATAATGCAACGACACGTAGGCGCGACTCAGAAAATTGCCAATTAATTTCCACATACTTAATGTCCAATCACTGTTAATGAAAACCAATGTAATCCAAATGTTTCGGAACCCCCGAGTCCGTGCTGCCCTTCCAGCACCAGGAAATAAAAAATAAATAATTACACAAATTGAAAGGACTGTTATTTAAGAAGGCTGGAGGCTGTGGAGGAGGACTGCAGTCAAATAAGTTCTTGTTAGTTACTGAAGGACAGAAATTGGCCTTGGAAGGTGTGGACATTTCCTTTCAGCTTTCAATAATGAATTTGTACGTTTTTTTTTTTTTCTCCCTCCTCCGAGAGACCTTGTAAACACATTTGAGAGCTGTGTTTTTTTTCTCTCTCTTTCTCTAGAATGAAAAAAAAAAGAAAGTTTGTGTGTGTCCGTCTGAGAAGGCTGCGCCATTATTAATGCAAGATAGGTTCAATATGTTTGAGTCTCTTCTAGTCGAGCTGAAAGCAGAAGAAACCCTTTGGGAGAAAAACATCTATCCACCGCTACACCGATAACAAAAACACAGACGCGCGTTTTGTTTGGCTGCTCGGGATCAACATCCAGTTAAAAAGTCAGTTTTAAAAAAAAGAATCACAACTTATAGTATCGATAATATCGGCATCGCTCGCCAGAGAAGTCATCCTTTTTTTAAATTCAGCTATGCAGACATGTCAAGCCTTGGATTCTCTCTGCACCATGTTCTAGCAGAGGTGTTTTTATCCTTTCCAAAATCAAAAGCAGAAGCACAGAAAGCAGCTTTAACATATGATCCAAACTCTTGCATATCTTCTTAAACTGCAGAGGTAAACAAATGCTTCTATCAGATCCTCATGGCTCCGTCCTGCTCCGTACAGATGTTAGCACCAAACACACTGACTGGAACATTCTGTTATAATCCTACATACATCTCAATAAAGGAAGGAGTGTGTGTGTGTGTGTGTGTGTGTGTCTGTTCGCTGTATATCTCAAAAACTATACATCTGATCCACTTCAAACTGGGTGGGTGTATCACCGGGGACCCGAGGATGTGCAGTGTTGAGTTTGAAGTTTCGCAGGTTCTCAGCAGGGTTGCTGCCGCTTGTGGGAGGATGCTAAGTTGCTCGATGCTAGGCAACATCATCAAAGACGAACGTATATCACAGGATGATCTCAAAATCAGATAAGAGCCATACAGACTCTTTGTAATTAATGTTGCAGCTACTTTTTTAAAAAAAACAGCCACGTACGGCATCACAATATGAAATGATGTAATTACATTTGCATGGCTTGTTAGTGTGTTTGCTGTTTCACTGGTAATTACAACCAAATAGTGTGTCGGCATTCACTTAATTACCTTTACCAATTTCACATAACTTGTCCTACAGCGAGCACAAAAACACAGTTTGATCTTACAGTTTCCCCTGTCATACTTACTAATGATCTCTACAGAGACACACAGTGTGTTCTAAAACAACGCTGCTTCTTTCTTTCCATTTCTACTAAATATTATAAATATTTTGTTGAAGCGTAACTTCTGTTGGCAGCTACTAACTCGGTGTGGGAGTTTCATCAGAGTCTTAGTTAGTAGCTGCCCAACTTTGTGAAGAAGTTAATTGTGTCGTGTGTTTTGAGGCACTAGTTTGTTTTAGTTATTTTTTTTGTTATGTGTGGATATTTAATTTTGGCGCAGGAGTCTAGCGTTGATTTCTGCTAGTTAGCGTTGGACATGCTGTTCGCCTTCGTTTGGTTCTTTGATGTTTAGCAACATCCAGCAGCTTTCTTTGTGTCGTCACCGTTCTGTTATGTTTATTTAGGTTACTAAATTGTGTTACCTGAACCATTTCCATCTGGTTTTCGTTACATCCAGCTGACCCTAGAGGCTGGATCGTAACAGATAGCTTGTGAGGATGCATCTTAGTGAAGTAGTGTTGGCGTAATAGTCTATGCATGTAGCCTGTATTAAGTGCAGTTTTGAATTCATTTTGAAAAGGTTTTAAAACTAATTAGGAAATATTTTTAAAGTAACAATTGACGATAATGTTCAACTGCTTACTAAAATCGGACAGGGACGGTTACTTCAGTTCAAGTTGCCACCGCTGTCAGTGAAAACTGCATCGTGCCAAACAGGAATGGAACAACCGACGTGAACAGTGACTAAAAGGGGCGTCGCTTAGTGAACGTCACAGAGATTTCCCATCAAATCTGACCTGATGGTTTTTATACAATCATCTAAAGAATCCCACCATATGTCGGTCAGTGCAGGATGACGTGTGATACAAACTCACTACATACAGAAACCAAACCTCGTCCTCTATGTCTGGGTTTCTATTTTTCTGTTCACTGATGTTGCTCACAAGTTGTGGGCCAGGCACAAAAAAACCCAAAAACTTTTTATTAACCTCTGGCTAAAACCTCAAAAGAGAAACTTTAAATTAACTTGAAATTTGTTTTATTTTCCAACACTGAGTAAACGTGTGTATAAATCTGCGTAGGTGTCAATAACCTTCTTCCCGCTGCACGCGCTGTGTGAAATATGCTCTCCAATCTCTCTCTAGCTTCACAGCTGCATTGTAGAACACGTCCCTGAGAAGTTAAAGTGTTTATAAAGCCTCCTAGATATGTATTCGCCAGTGCTGTTTGTAAGACAAATACCTCAGATCACAGCCGCGATAAAATAAACTGAAATGTGCGGCCGGGTAGAGAAAAGTTTCTGAAGTTTCTTTTTTTTTTTTTTTTTTTCTTTTTTTTTTTTTTGTCTTCCTGACCTTGAGGATAAGTGGCGACGTGGGTTTGAGCTCCAGGACGCCGGAGGGACTCAGCGGCTCAAACACGGGGTCGGGGTAGTAGCTGAATGTCTCGTTGACCACCACCAGAGCGTTCACGTTGTCCATGTAGAACCCGATCTCATCCGGGCCGGTGCCGGTCTCGGAAAAGCCGAGCTCCGAGTCCGCCACCGACGGAGCGAGGCACACCATGACCGAGTTGTTGTACACGGTGCAGTTCTGAAACGGACACAAAGAACAAGAAATCAGTCGTGGCTGTTGGTTTTAAGTCATTGGGAGAAGTTATGGTATGTTATCTTGGGTATCTCTAATGCATTTTTAAATATTCAGATTGTAATGTCATCGTTCTATTTACAAAAACGGTTAGACGCCGAGCAAAACAGGCGCCGCTGCCTCTTTTAGAAACACCAAGAATAACCTGCAGGCTATAATTTTCTTTTAAAATGGATCTGTTGGGTATAATAACCCATCCTTTTTGTAAGTCAATGCCCTGTGAAACTACAGTGCTGTTAGACCTATTGGAAATGTAAATTGGTTGCAAATTTATGATCAACTGTTAATAACGGGCAATGTGCTCTGTGCCTTTGCTTGTGCCGAGCGGTATTTACATCATTGCTTTGGAGAATACATGAATACGTGATGTCACGGCCGTGCTTGGATCAATTTATAGGACCGCTCGGAGGACCACGCTATCATGTGTTGGAACAAATTAAAAAAAGAAGCCTATTAATTGACCTTGATGAAGATGTATATGGTTCCATTGCTGTGGATTAGTGGTGCCACTTGGACGAAGCTAAATGCTAACATGACGTCCACTGTGATTGATTTTCTATCTCACGCGTGGTGTTTGTTATGCTGCGCTGGAACAAACCGAACTCCGATTTGTCGTAAATGGGTGACAACATTCAAAAAACATGGTCCCCTCTAAGTGCAAAGCAGTACTTTGATAAAGGGCTATGTGGGATGCATCACGCGGGCTGTTTGCCTCAATAAACGACGGCTTTATCTGCAGGTTCAAGTGCCTTAGTTCTGTTTGGAGTTCAGTTCTTAACCCTGACAAGTGAAGAGCTTTAACTCACTGTGACAATCGCCAAAGTGCTCTGTGAGCGTTTTCTACAGAACTGATGAAACTCTTCAACCCTTTAAATGGGACTTCAGGTTTGCATGGATTGTTTTTTTTGCCCCGTTTCTTCTTCATTCTCCTAAAACATTTTCTACTCGCACACAGAGAATCTCTCATGTTGGGGCTGTGGTTTTAGTTTTAGTTTTTTTTCCCTGACACAAACACTCATGAGGAGTGGTGACATTTGAAAAGCTATATGGCCTGAGGTAGCGTTAGATGTCTGAAGCTGTAGCTCGAGAAAGAGGAGACGCCAGCAACACACTGAGACAGACTGTCTGCCACCTTCAGCGGCGCAGAAATAGTCGCTTGTAGATTTGCATGTGGAGGGTTCTATCTGAATGTATTTGGCGGTTAATGAATGTATGTATGTGTAAATCTGAATAATGCATACTGTATGTACTGCGTGCCGGCTTCGTGTTAGCGAGTTCAGGTTTGTGCAGCATAAGCTTGCGCATGCTGCCGGGTGTGTCTTTAAATCTGGCCCCGTCGGTTAGTGCATGTCAGTCACATCAACACTTACATGAAAGGATTCTGCCTGGCCGTACTTGGCCCTGATCTTTGGCTCTCGAATGGTTGCGAGGTTGGTCCCACTCACTGTCAGCAGAGTCCCACCACTTCAGAGGAGAAAGAGAAGACACAAAAAGAACAGAGTAGTAGGATGAGTAAAAAAAAAGAAATGACCTCCAAGGATAAAAACAAATCTCTGTGGTGTTTCTGATTGGTTGCAGCCAAATTTTTACAGCTACGAATTATCTCCTGCCGCCTATGTAACTAAAAATGTAAAGGCGGCATGCAAATGTTCTTCTGACTTTGAGGACGAAAATTAAAAACCTCATTTCAGTATAAACGAGCCAACTGTGCACAAAACGTTTTTGAGAGGGCTGTTCAGTCAGTGACAGATCCTCCACCGCCGAGTTACACCTTAGTCTGGAGGGGCTTTGAAGGACAGTGATTAGAGAGTGACCAGCACCACAGACACTGCTTTGTTGTCTGTGATGTTGGCATGGACCAACATTTGGATGGACGTTTCCAACACCTTGTCCCCCAAACTGTCCGCCATCTTCCCCGAGCCCTTCAGGAATCGTGGGACAACCTTCCACAAACCAGCCTCTCGAACTTCATGAGTTGCAGATATGTGCCTTATCTACTGGCTGATTATTTCTGCTCCATCTGCCCATTGTCGTTTCCAGCATACCTCCATGCTGTTGTACAGATGTTGGGTACTAGAACAAGAAATACTTATTCCCCTGAGTTAAAAAGAGTGGATAGACTCTAACAAAGTGCCGCATTTTTGTTCAGCGTACTTGGAAAACGGACGTTTCCGCAGCGAGCGATGGTGTGACCAACGTTCCCAAAGATGATGGATGGAGAGAATGATTTGCATCCGAAACTTTATTCGGACACCGGAGGTCAAGGTTCACATCATGAGGTGTGATTACTGTGTGCGGTCGAGTTTATAACACTTGGGGCGAAGTTTAAATGTTAATAACATGCTTTAAGGCACCAAGGACTTTTGCTGCTGTATTAAACTCAGACCACAATGGTTCCCTGCTAAGTGCTGTGCCAAATGCAACCATAAAAAGTATTTATATTGCTGCAGATCCTACAAGCAGATACTGTACTGTCAAAAAAAACAAACCAAAAGCATACACTGGCATTGAATGGTTCACTGACAGCGTAAAGAAAGTATGTAGAAAGTTGCAAGGGCACAATAATTCACATTATTCTTTATTACGTTAAAAGAAAATAGAAGCCAGGTGGCATTATGTTTCATCAAAAATATATTTACTTTGGCAAATTAGTATGGTGCGAATGTAATTTCTACGAGGCAATTTTGATTAACATGAAAAACAATGTAAGGAGCAGAATTAATGTGGACAATCGCACGAGCAAAATATATGTATATTTTATAAAAAGAGTGGAGTTCAGCATTATGTCTGCGCAGCTATTATTAAAAGCATCGCAGTAAATAAAGAAAGTTTGCTCCAAGTTTTGAGTGAAGCGCCCTGGGCATGAGTTAGGGTTTATGGAACCCTTTATAAGCAAATTTACAGGGAAAAGGAGAGACAATAAGAACAAATGTGTGAAAGTGGGTGAGAGGAAAAAAAGGAAAAGAAGGAAGAATGAGAAGCTGAGTCGGGGAGGAAGATCTACAGACATGTACATGCTTTAATCACAGCTCCATCTACATTAAATATGTGTTTGCCTTGAGGTGGTGAAGGTCACTGGACTGAATACAGTAAATCACAATCCCAGAACTTGGCTGAAGCCCCAAGTGTCATTCTGTTAGTGAGTAGTGTGTGAAGCCAGACCAATACCCTCCTGGCGTAGGGCATCTGCTTGGATCAGTTCTTAACTCTCCAAAGCGTACTGGCGGGTTTTGGGTTTCAAAGGCAGGTTATTTTCTGAAATTCACCAAAATGACACCATTGATCAGAACCAAAAACTCCAAAAAGAGGAAGAATTGTTGGATTTTCTACTGTCCTTCAACATCTGTGATTTGGCATTCCTTGAGAAACTGTAACTGTAACCAGAGCAGAGAGGAAACACGTATGGAAACAAATTCAAAATGTAAGTAGTGAAATATCTGAGGGGTTCAGTGCCAAAGCCGGCTAAAGCACAAAGAATCCAAAGTAGAGTTTTATTGTGTTTATGGTCGACTAGTTCGTGGCAAAGTGGTCCAACCAACAGCCCACTAGTAATGTCACAATGCCGCTTTGATGTTTGGCCCATGATGGTTTTGGCATAAAAATGTAGTTACTATATTATTATTATTATGTTATATTATGTCGCGGGTGCAGGTAGCTGCACGTGTTTGCGATTCAAGATGGCAAAAACTCAACTCGTAGGTATGGTGAGGTAAAATAAAAACTTAATGAACCACCACCAAGCATCTGTTTCTACCCCATGGTCCTCAAAAGTCTTTCTAGTTCTTGTGATGACCCATGTAAACTCTTTAATGCTGTTTAGCAACTTTTTTTTCACAAAAAATAGAAAACGCTTTGGCACTCAGTAGAATTAAAACTTCAACAGTCATCACAAAGCAGCTGTTTCTGTCTCTGGACAGTGTTGAAACATCTTTAGATGCATGTAATGACTCCTCCAACAACCAGGATTGTTTTTTAGCAACACAAAATTTCGACTCCATTTTCCTCTAAAACTGGTAAATGTGGTTTGGTCCACTTTGGCGTTAACCCCCTCATCTATACCATAGACTGTATAAAAGATGGACGTAGCAACCAGCCCTGAAAAATGAAGCTAACCTGGACGTGTCAAAAACCTGCAATATCACTACGTCCGCTAGTCCTGGCTCCAAAAAGCCCTGGCTCCCATAGACTGGAATTGGAAAAGAAGTGATCACAGATCATGAAATACTGCATTCCTACAGCTCAGGATTTGTTTCTTATTAGTTCTCAAAGTCAAATCTAGAGATCAGGTGGCNGCACCAAAAGTGAATTCTTCTCGTTGTTTAAGAGTTTCTTGAAGACGTTCCACCTCTCATCCAAGAGGCTTCATCGGTTCTGCCTGACTAGTTGGGAGTTCCGGATACTTATATCCTCATGGAGCAACTTCATAGACACCATACCAAACTGAGTCCACCTGTGATTTCCAATTAGCTGCATGAAGACGGTCACAACATGAACTATAAACACCAGAATCTTCTCAGTTTTTGACCTGCAGGTTGTGTCTGTCTGAGAAACGGAATCCGATTTATTTTATTTATTTGTTCCTTTCATGAAGGTAGACGACATAATTTGTACATAAATGCACTCTACATTTTCAAATCAACACCTCCATGATTGGAAAGGAGCAGCAAGAAGAAAAAAAATCTTGTGTTTGCCTGCCCCCTGTTTAAACATATAAAATGAGAAAACAAAAAAAAGATGGGCCGATATCACATACAGTTGATTTTCAGTAACCTACCCAATTACCGCTTTGATTATAATAACAAAACAAAATAAAACAAAGAAAATGAAAAAACAAACAAAACAAGTAAAATTTTACAACTCAACACAATTGATCCATAATGTCCAATTTAGGTTTCTAGTACATATTGACCATTTTTTTCTGTATTTGCACTTTTTAAAAAAAAAAAATCTATAAATATCTGTACAACCTTTTAAATCTTGTCGTTGGGAATTCCATATTTTTACACCAACAACTGAACTACACATCTGCTTCAAGGTAGTCCGAGCAGCCCGGTGCTTAAAATCAAATCTTCTTCTGTGATTTTCATCTTCTGAAGTAAAACACAAACAACTTTTGCAGGTTTCCTGGTAAAACTCTGTTTTCAACATAATTAGTAACGTCTGGAGTTCTATCAGGGCTGCAAGGTGGTTCAGTGGTTAGCACTGTTGCCACGTAGCAAGAAGGTCGCCGGTTTGCGTCCCGGTGAGGACACCTGGGATCTTTCTGTGTGGAGTTTCCATGTTCTCCCCGTGCAGCGTGGGTTCTCTCCAGGTTCTCCAACTTCCTCCCACACAGTCCAAAAACATGTTGAGGTTAANCAAACAGTCAAAATCAAATACTTTAGAGAGACTATACTAAAAATGGAGGCACCAAAAGTGAATTCTTCTCGTTGTTTAAGAGTTCCTTGAAGACGTTCCACCTCTCATCCAAGAGGCTTCATCGGTTCTGCCTGACTAGTTGGGACCAGATACTTATATCCTCATTGAGCCATCCTCACAGAAAACAGAAGTGAATCCACCTGTGATCACTGACACCAAACCTGTGATTTCCAATTAGCTGCATGAAGATGGTCACAACATGAACTACAAACACCAGAACCTTCTCAGTTTTTGACCTGCAGGTTGTGTCTGTCTGAGAAACGGAATCTGATTTATTTTTTATTTTATTTATTTGTTCCTTTCATGAAGGTAGACAACATACATAAATGCACTCTACATTTTCAAATCAGCACCTCCATGATTGGAACGGAGCAGCGAGAAGAAAAAAAATGTCTTGTATTTGCCTGCCCCCTGTTTAAACAAATAAAATGAGAAAACAAAAAAAAAGAAAGAAAAGATGGTCCGATATGACATCCAGTTGATTTTCAGTAACCTACCCAATTACCACTTTGATTATAATAACAAAACGAAATAAAACAAAGAAAATGAAAAAACAAACAAAACAAGTAAAATTTTACAACTCAACACAATTGATCCTTAATGTCCAATTTAGGTTTCTAGTACATATTGACAATTTTTTCTATGTTTGCACTTTTTAAAAAAAAAAAATCTATAAATATCTGTACAACCTTTTAAATCTTGTCGTTGGGAATTCCATATTTTTACACCAACAACTGAAACACACATCTGTTTCAAGGTAGTCCGAGCAGCCTGGTGCTTAAAATCAAATCTTCTTCTATGATTTTCATCTTCTGAAGTAAACACAAACAACTTCTGCAGGTTTCCTGGTAAAACTCTGTTTTTGGCTTTCAACATAATTAGTAACGTCTGGAGTTCTATTAGGTGCAGTTGGTTAGCACTGTTGCCTCGTAGCAAGAAGGTCGCCGGTTCGCATCCCAGTGGGGGCACCGGGATCTTTCTGCGTGGAGTCTCCATGTTCTCCCCGTGCAGCGTGGGTT
>NW_007577784.1:457556-460062 GCF_000690725.1 Stegastes partitus
GGAAATGTCCAGTCTGGGCATTTAACATTTTTGTATGACTAAAGGCATCACCGCTGTGTCATGCTACACAAAGGACATTTCAGGTTCTCTCTCCTTCTTGGCTGTGTTGTTTCTATGGAGGTGCAGGACTTTTGTGGAGCCCACAGTGAGACAAACTGTGAGCAAAACAAAACATGAAGAAACTGCTTTGGGTCGAGAAGGTCAAAAGGGTTTATTCCTTTCAGATGACGAACACTGTGATCTACAACTCCAGCTCGTTGATGAGGAAGTTCTACCTGTCAAAGTGTTCTCTGAGTTTGAAAAGCAAGTTTCTGGGAAACATCAGTGTCTATTCAACGCTATTTTATGCTGGTGTGACCTAAAATGATCGGTGGAGTTGTTTCTTTTGATGTCCCCCAACGATGCAAGGTTACAAGCGCTGAGTTCATGGAAAAAATAAAATCTTTATTATAGAGGACTCTTGCCACCTGTAAAGACAATGGAGTCGGGCTTTCCTTTTCACTGCTACACTTAAAATCGGATTTATGAGGTTTTCTTGAGAGATGTCTTACCTTCTCGATGCCTGCCTTGTTTTACAGAGGCAGCCGCAGCCTCTGAGTCCTCAACTTTGTTTTCTGTCAGAAGATCACTGCTTTTCACTGCTGCCAGGCTATCTGTGCCACTGAGAAATATAGTTTATAAGACTCCCTATCATGTATCTTTCTGCAGGTTTTCCACCGCCTGGAGGGGGATATACTGTAGTCTCTATCACTGCTGACTGAAATAAAAGGCGAGAATAAAACCTAGTATCTTGATAAAGTCATAAACAATGTGTGGCTCCCTCACTGCACTTTGGACACCAAAGCATGTTTGAAAAACATCCACCGGGCATCCGAAGATATTTCTGTTGCTTGGTGAAGTCTGCGGTTTGAGTGGCCGACACCCACGTTAGATAACACCGAGAGGGGATCTCGTGTCTCGGCGGATGTCTTGTTGGTTGGATGTAGAATGTATCTCGCTTAATTGTCTCACTCAGAGATCTCTGAATCTGACTGCTGCCTCTGGTATCAACACCTTAAAGACAAGTCAGATTTACTGTCTCTGTATCTTTGGTGGTAATAACTCTCTGGAAGGCGAAGGACGGGAGTGGCTCCATTGCTGCTTCCCACCACTTGTGTCCGACTGTGTTTTGATTATTCTTGAATATTGTGGTTTTATGATGAAGTACTGTACATTTCGGCACATCTCGCTCAATGTACACTGGGTTCATGATAACTTGGCTTTCAGAAATCCTCCGAGTGTGAGCGGTGAACCTGTATCTCTTGGACTTTCTACTATTTAAACAGCAGGAGTAATTTCACCACATTTAGCTTTCGATAGTGGATATTTGCTCAGGGCACCGGACGCCTTACTGCCTCAGTGTTGCAGGATATACGTACACCAATCAAGCTTTAAATAGATAAACATGTGCTCAGACCTATGTGCCCGACAAGGAAACTTTCCCGTGTTATTCTGAATAGCGCCTGATTCACTGATTAACACGTTTCCTCATGCCTTTCACCTTAAACTTTAGTCCCCTAACTTAGCAGGTAATCCCCTTTAACCTTCCAGCACACAAGGACAACGGGACACATTCCATCTGGTGGGTTCCCATGCGTTACCGCCGACTTCTGCAACGCGCAGGTGTCTTTTCATAGTCGACATTAATCTGACACTTATCCAGAATGACTTACACACAAGCACCAACAGCAGCAGTAAATGATACGGTGAAAGGAAGCAGAGACAGAACCTCTTAATATCTTGGATAGAGTCTCTGGGCTGGCTAACACTAAACACTCATCTCTCACTCTGATCCGGCAAAGACTTACAATAGCAGCAAATGGTAATGATAGGGTGGGACAGGGAGTAAATGATAAAGGTAGACGTACCATCTCTCGCATTGTAGGTAGATAAAAGGCTTCAAGTCAGGCTATTCTTCTCAGCTTCTCAGTCTTTTTTTTTTGCTTTTGGCAGGTTGCCCATTTACTGGCTAAGCAGAGCTGATCTCATTCATTCTCTGAATAACCGTATCATGTTCAAGATGTGATTGTAGATGTTAAGGGATATGTCAACTCTCTGACTGGTATTTTGACAGCTGACGCAGGTGTGAAAGTATTTTCCCTGATTGGATTTATTTTACACACTCTTCAATATTGTATTCGTGTCACCGCAGGACTGTAATCTTCAAGAGCCGAATTCAGCTTCAGAAACTGGAAGTGAGACTCTTCAGTTCTCTTTGGCCGAGCGCCATGAAACTCTGCCACGATGTAGTAAAATTAATTTTGCACAAATCGAGTCCGTTCTGTTGAGCAAACTCAAATTATTGTTAAGAAGTTTAAGTTATAATATTGTAAAACTTCCATCAAAAAACTCTTTTAATGA
Source organism: Stegastes partitus (assembly GCF_000690725.1). Lineage (NCBI taxonomy): Eukaryota > Metazoa > Chordata > Actinopteri > Pomacentridae > Stegastes > Stegastes partitus. Next base: position 459,957 of record NW_007577784.1, read on the forward strand.
TTTTTTTTTTTTTTTAATCTCCTTCATTCCACTTTGAATACAAATGAGTTTTCTGTATCACAGCAAGGGGAATGTATTCCTGGATTATTACTTTGGACAATTACCA
>NW_007577784.1:460652-467899 GCF_000690725.1 Stegastes partitus
CTTGTTGTTGGGTCAGAGCATCTCCAAGATGGTAGGTCTTGTGGGGTGCTAAAGTTAAACATTGGTTCATGTCTACGAAACTGACGCAAGGAAGGAGGATTGGTGAACTGGTGGCAGGGGAGTCCAAAACGAAGGAATCTTTACTAGTTTATGAAGTGTGCTGCACCATCCACTTCTACTTAAGAGCCAAGACTTCCAGTTGGTCAGGAAACAGGAGAACCTTGGTGCAATGGGAAAAAAAGGTGGCCAAGTCTGATGGACCATGTGAGGACGAGATTCCAGCAGAATGCACTGCGTTCACGTGGATGTTACTTTGACATGTACTTAAACACTGCTTCATGACAGCAGTCTTGCATCATGGCAGCATCTGTGAGACAAGCTGGAAAAAGGAGTCTTACTACTTCCAGGACTCAAAGGATCTGCTGCTAACCTCTTTGCACCTGATATCAGAGGTCAGTGGCTTATGCAGAAGAGGATCTACAGGTTTCAGTGCTGTGGCTGATCTTTTTATATTTTCTATAATTCTGCCCCCTAGAATAATATTGCTGCATAAGTAGTGCTTCAGTGTCTATATGTTGCGTAAACTGTACTTAACAACATGAAATGCTAACAAAAGGAAGCTTGCATTACCGCGGTCGTTACGAGAGGGACCGCTGATTAACAAAGCAGCTGAGATCACATCCAGACAAACTGATTTTTAATTAGATGTTTACGTCGTCGCCACAAATCATCACAGAAGCAAACACTTTTTTTCTTTTTTTTTTCTAGCTGTCCTCTGCCTCCTCCTCCCCTCTTCTCCTCGGCTTGATGTATATTTGTACTGAGTCCCTCTGTCCCTGTTGCTCCTTCTCTTTGTCTAAGTGAGTCTCTTTAGCTCAGGTACATGCTTCAGGGAACAGACAACAAGACAATCAGAATAAACTCCCAGGGATAGCTGGGCAAATCTGTTGTTAGTGTTTCTCTCCTTCTTTGTTTCTTGCCACCTCTGCCCTCTGTCCCTGCTTTCCCACGCTGTCTTTGGTCTGACTGACTGTGAAATATTTTACATATCAAGCAAACTTTACTTAAACCTTTAGGCTGAGTCGCACCACGGCGTAAAGATGCTAACTTTGTGGGCAAAACTATTTCATTTCAGTGAAATCGCAGCAAATTTTGCATTTATTTGTGGCGGCAGAATAGTCTGTCGCTTCGTTTTGGACGCTGGTGAACTTCAACTCCAACAGCAAAGCTTCCCGACGGTGCTAATGGAGAGTCGCTGAGGCCAAAATGAAGGAATCTATCATAGTTTATTAAGTGTGTTGCATCATCCACTTCTACTTTACACTCCTCCACAGAAAAGCCAGTCAGGGAAAGAGTAGTCGGCAGACGGGCTTTCTGAATAAATAAACTGTGTACTCTGGCTGTTTTGCAGACGTGTGTGGATCATGTGTGAATGGCAAAGCAGGAGAACTGAATTCTGCATTCAGAACTAGCGCATATTCAGTTTCTCACTGAGTGCACAAGGCGAGAAAAAAAAAAAAATAAAAAGGCTCAGAGGGCTTTCTCACGCATTTCTTGCTCCGTAGAGCACGCACTTTCCAGTCCTCCGTGGAAGGCAAATTGAGTGCTTGAGCATCTGAGATTTCCTGCTCGCTCCCCGCACACTCAAACGGGATAAAATAATGTAACCATGCGGCTCTTCTAGACTTTCCAAACTCACGGCTGTGATGGAGTATTGGAAATAGTGCCGTTTGGGTTGGCGCGCAATAACCGATTTAGCCAAACACAAAGCTTGGTGGCCCAGCCCTGCTCCTGGTGCCGCCTTTACGCTCGTAACTAAACACGTCGTTTTGTTCGGTCCATTTGCACATGTTGTGGATGTTGTGGGAAATGCCCGCCTGTTGCCCGAACACCTTTATTTAGACTTTGGCAGCCGCCCAGCGCGACCAATTTTCTAATGGTCGCCATTAAGCAGCTGCACTGCAGTGGTAGTCCTGCTCAGTGCTTTGCTTAAGGGCACCTTGGCAGTATTTGCTAAAGGAGCGGCGAGCCTCATATCCATCTGCTGTATTTACACAGTCTGTTTGGGAGAAGATTTGAATATTTTGTTCCAAAATTGCTTCTCTAACCTCTACTGACGCCCAAATATCTTCCCTCGGCATCCCAGATGACTCCTCGTCATTGATTTATTTTTGAAGTGCTCTGTCTTCTTCCTAAATGGAATATCATCAGCGAAGCACAATGATAATGCACCCTCTCCCCAACCCCGCCCCTTTTTTTTTTCCCCTCTCTCTTTTCTTTCTCGCTGTCGTCTCCCGGCGATAATGCTCTGCAGGCTCGCATGTGTTCGCGCCAAGGCAGACAATAAAGGCAGATACGAACCAATATAATATCACATCTCGCCGCTTCGTTATACTTTTTTTCTACCTGAAACCAGCCTGCGACACGGAGCGGTGGCTGAAATGCATCAGCGAAATTAAAGCTCCCACTGGCTGGAAAGCGACACACAGACCTTGTCCGTCGCAGTCCGGTTGGTGTTTGTGGAGGAGTTGTTTTGTGGTTTACTGAGCCAGATGGAGGAGGGATCTGGGGCCAAACATCAGGGACTCTGGGAATCAGCGGGGTTGTTTGTGTGTATGTGTGAATGCATGCCTCGTTTTTTTTTTTTTTTTTTATGTGGGATCATCACCCCTGAGTGAGCTTTGCGAAGTAGAACCCCGGCTTTAAGCGTCACACACAGACACCCTGACAGTAGGTGGGCAGGGCAGTGATTGGGCCTCAGCTGCTTTCTTGGCCAGACCTACTGGGCAAAGGCAACCGGGCAGCATTCATCAACACTTTCCTCTAACAAGCTCTGCATCCATCTCCTGCAATCTGCTGATGAGTAGCAACGGGGAAGGAAGGAACACAGAGAAGGAGGCAAGGTGAGAGGAAACAAGCCCGCCTTGTTTGGAAATTTCCGAATAAATGAAGCGACAAAATGCTGATTGACTGTACAGGAAGGAATGTGATCTGGGCTATAGGTTTGCTTGGCAGGCGGGTAGCACATTTACTGTAATTGCCTTGCTCCTGTGTAGCTAAACTCATCAATCTGGATGAATTTTAACCTCTTGCCAAATCACAGGAGGTGATTAACCGACAAAAATATTCCGCCTGAAAATATTGACCCTCATCGCCACGTGGGCACGCGGCCTCCAGACAGGACCTGAATTATACGAGGACCAACAGGTGACATTAATCAGCTGCTGTTTGCTCCCCACATAGAATTAAAATCACTAATTAGTCGAAGTAACGGCAACCAAAACCCCCCAGGAGAGACAGAGGGTTCCAGAAATATCACCGAGGTAAGGGCCAAGCTGTTGGAAGTATCCATCATGAAGACCAATACGAGCGTGTGTCTGGCCTCCCCGACAGTAAATCCACTTTAATGTGAAACCCTTTGCTTGTGTGTGTCCTCCTCTGCGATGCCGCTGTCATGTTCAATGCTGAGCAGCGGAGGATCTTTATTTATTTAGCCGCTGATATACAGAACCGCATGACAGGCCGCGAGCATCAACAGCTGCATCGGTTCAGAACTTTAAGTCTCACGCACCACTCGCTGATCGGCATTAGCCGCCTCCTCAATCACAGATCGCGTTCAAACAATTAGTGGGCTAGATAATCTGACATACTTTCTTTTGGGATGAATCGAGCTGCTGCTGCTGCTGATTTGCTCGACTATAAACGTCTTGCTTGAGCCAAATGAAAAACCTCTGGAGGCTGTCAGAGCTCTCGTCCAGCATTTAAGTCTTCTCAGATTGCTTCAAGAATGATTCCTCAATATTTGCCCCTGCTAATGCTCCTGCATTACAAGCAGGAGTGTAAAAAAGCCAAGGTCCAAATTCTGATTTCCATAAGCCACTAGCTTGAGGGAATATCCAACCTGCACTCAGCCAGGGTTCCTGCTGGATGGAATTCAAGTAGGAAACAACATTTTTTTTTCAGCGCTTTTATTGATGCCCCTGCAGGAACCCTCCAACGCTGCCTTGGATGTATTTTAGGAACGTTTGTTGCTGCAGCTAGTCAAATAGTCCTTCTCCAAGGAGGGCTATGTGAAGCTAAACGGACGAGAATAAAAGCAAGCTAAGTAGGTGATCACGCAGAACGGCGGCTCACCTGGCAATGCTCCAGTCAGGCTCGATCCTCAGGACGGTGGGGTCTTCGGTGTAGTTAAACTTGACTTCGGGGTTTCTGAGCTCGGCGTCGTCGATGTCCACCAAGACCGACGTGCTGCCTGGTGCCAGTCCAGCCGGCGTAACGCACACGATCTCCCGGGCGTTCCTCCTAGACGGAGAGGAAACGTTCATGTTTTAGCACCAGGCATTGAAGAATCTATACGAAAGAACTGGTTTGGAGCTGATACTCGCTTATAAAGGCTCCGCTTTCTCACAGGAATTTGTAATAAATAAAAGGTTCTCCTTGGGTAAGAATACATACGAGACACAAGAGAGAATAAAAGTGGAAATAAATTAGTTTGGAGACAGAAACTATTCACGCTAACGGAGAAAAGAAAACTAATAAAAGAGAGGTTCGCAACAACACCGGAGTAAAAAAAAAAAAAAAAAGGCGTCTAGCAGGGTCTGAAAACAGAATTAGAATAATAAAGAGGCGATGATTACTTTTCCGGTGCCAGGTGATTCCTTTAATACTGAGGTCCAACCTCAAGCATTAACATTTTAAATGACTTGTTCTTGTAATTACCAACGTCTGTCTTGTGAAACTAATTAATCTGGTGCTCTTTAAATCATATTGTAACCTGCCTCTCTGATTATATAATTCCACCTGCGACTCAGGCGCCTCAGCCAATGAAGCAAGTAAAACGCTGTGGTCGACCTCAGCTGCAGGAATCCACGTTGGCTAGTCGCAGCTGAAGCTTCTGATTGGAGAAACTGTGGGAAAACATCTACTCTGACAGATATTGCATTTGGAACATGTATGTTTTGTCACATCGATGTTTGATAGATGATTTGATGACGCTAACTGTCACACAAGGAGGATGAATTTATAAAATCACTGTGCTGCATAAAGCATAAGCAGCACATCATTTAATATTAGATTATAATTTACAGATGCTTAATTGTCCAGCTCTACTTTTCGCCACATGTCCGTCGCCGCCATTTACAATTTTTGCTATTAACGCAACTTCTACCTCTGGATACACCATCTAGATATCTGGTGCACAAGTGTTTGCATTTAAAATCAACATCTTCTCTTTATTTTTTCTCCTGCATTGTGATCACATGTGAATTATTAAGGGACGACGGTGACGTTGTAAACAAACATGTCCCGAGCGCCACCGTGGATAGGCCTCATTCATTTTTAAATAAGTTTTTACAGAAAAAAAAAGACCTTTCACCCTGATGTGCGGATTGATTTTTCTTCTCACAAATGTGATGCTGCCGTGCTGAATGCATTTACACTTACAATCTGATGCTGAGGCCAAGCCCATATGTACACCTTGTATTAACATGCATTTGTCCTTGTCCAGATTAGACATCCAGCCTGAGATATCATGCTAATGTGGCGGTCTACATGGAAGAACTGACTAGATACTCATCCAGGGAAAATCTTTTTTAAAAAAATCCAACAAAAGCAATAAACTAGAAATGAAGCTGCAAAGTGGGAATGTTTCACTTTCTTTTTTTTTTTTTTTAGATAAGAGTGAAATGGCACAGAAGAGGAGAGGGATGCAAACACATAAACAAGGAATTAAAGTCATATTTAATGAAGTTTATACCTACTATTATCGGTGTACTCGTAAGGATCAGTGCCACCAGTCACAAACAGTGGGGGAGGGATGGGGACAGTGTGTGTGTGTGTGTGTGTGTCAATGGTCCCACGGGCAAAGTAACATTTTGAATTGCAAGTCTTGAGTGCAGTCCCCAGTAGCTACATTATCTAATATGTATTTAGCACAGTTGAGTGGTGGCTGCTTTTCTGGGCCATGACTTCACAGGAGCGACGTATGCATGTGTGGGAGTGTATAGGGGTGTGTGTGTGTGTGTGTGTGTGTGTGTGTGTGTGTGTGTGTGTGTCTATATACCATGGCCACGACACACACACACAGAAAGTGTGAGAGAAAGCACAAAAAAAAAAAGAAAAAAAAAAGGACAGAGAATCTACAACATCCACCCGCCCAAGTCCCTCGGCCTGTAACCATAGCAACCCCATTCAGAAAGAGCCCATGCCTCAGCAATCTTCACAAGATGCCACAAACACACAGTCCCACAGTTAGGGTGTGACAGATAAAGACAGAGTTGAGGTGAGCGAGGCAGTTGTGGTTGAAGTGGAGTTTGCGGGATTACTGCGGCGCACACACGACTGCTGTGACATCAAAGCCAGCGTACGACGGCTTCAATGGAGATTAGCCGCGAGAGGCTAATCCCAGCATTTGACATGCAAGCAACTGTGGTGATAGTTTGGATTTTTTTTTTTTTTCCCTCTCCATGCACTAGATTAGGGAAAGCCTGCGCGAGTGCAGACAAAGAGATGCTGTGTGTCTGCAAGCAACAAGCACACACACACACCTAATACAAACAGTCATGATCCCACACACACACACACACACACAAAACAACCTGACACACTGATTACATGCTTACATGTGCATGTAATATCTTTATGATAATGATGTTTTTATTTTTTTACACATGTGAACAAATCTTCAAACGGCAAATCCTGATTTAAGCGCACATTTTCTTTACATATTCGTGTTTCCTGCATCATCTGCAGCACCTTCAGTCGTAATTATAGACGTGTTTTACCATCTTAGTCTTTTGCTTATCTAAATCCTCTTCTGTGTGAAGCTCCAGTTTCCCCTCGAGGGGTCATTTTTTAATTCAATTTAGACACAATAATGCGAACAAACAAAAAAAAAGCAGATTTTTCTTACTTCTTGAAGTAGCAGGGCTGCGGTCCGATGCTGACGGACACGTAGCTGCCAGCGTTCAGGTAGCTTCCCTCGATGGTGACCCGCGTGCCGCCTGAAATGGGTCCTTGAGACGGCTGGATACGGGTGAAATATGGAGTCTGGACAGAAGACACAAACACAACTATCTAAAAATACAGTAGAACACTTTTATATTATTACTTATTAACTTGATTCTGTCAAACACGTACTAACAAAGTTCCCCTTGAATCATTTTAATTGTGACTTGTATGTTAGATCCTCTGGTACCCAGTGATTGATGCACAAAAAAATAAATTGGGAAATCAACAATGTAGTTTAT
>NW_007577784.1:468843-517365 GCF_000690725.1 Stegastes partitus
TTTGATTTGACATTTACATTAAATTAAAAAAGCGATTGAAACCCGTAGGAGTGTTGTGTGCGTATGCAGCTTTACTTTAGTTGCTTTCAAGGCAGTTTAAGTGAAACTTTTAAACATCTGATGAAACAGTTTGAGTCGCTGGTCGTTTTCTGGTCAACATGTAAATATTCTAAAACTGACAGAGGAGAAGTCCTTTTTACGTCAGCTGTCAATATGTGTTTGCTTAAATGTTTCGTCAGTGCATTTTCGGTCTCTTTATGTTTATGGCGATTAGTATTTGAATTTAGCTTCATTTAACTGCTTTGCTCAGGTACTGGGGAGCTTTTAAAGAACATTTCTGGGGTTGAATCGGATAGTTTGAGAGACAGGAAGTCTGGAGAAAGAAAGAGAGAGCAGGTGAATGACATGCAGTGAAGGTTCGCACCGACTGGGAACTGAACCGGGGATTCGCTGCTCGAGGGCGTTTGCACTCGTGACATCGCGCCAAGCACTCGGCTATTGCGTCACCTCAGCGACAGGGGACGCCTCAGCTCGTCACATACCTGGCAGCACGACAAATCTAACAGAACCCCTTTGAAGAATATGCAGGTCCTTACCACGAAGGTGAAGGGCCTCGGCGACAGCGCTCTGTAGTCGTTGACGCAGTCTCTCACGCACACCTCCACCTGAGCCTCCTGGACTCTGTAGCCGGTGGCGTCGTTCAGCAGGCACACGATCCTGTAGACGGAGAAATGACGCTCCTTGATGCACATATTCATAGTTTGAAATATGACAAAACAAGGGCGTGAACGGGCCACGAACCACAGAATAACATCCACCGTTAGGACGAACACTGCAGCACCTGTATGCTTTAGACGCAGCAGGAAGCGGCGGACGGTCAGTTTGCACACTGCACCAAAAAAACATCTCGCACAATAGATCTCAATCTAAAAAAAAAAAGTGGCAAAAGGAAAGAACAAAGAAAGGGAGGAATGCGACCGGGAAATGGTGCAGGGGGTGTCAGGAATAATGTGCAGAATAACTGATGTGTGTGTAATATTTGAATAGAGATGCCCTCTATCTCAACATGCATCATTTCCCAACTAACTGCACTACAGAGAGATTGTTTGATCTGCGTGAACTCAATTCCTCAGCCGTGTAGGACCCTGCAGAGGAGTAAATGTCAGGATGGAGGGATGAGAAAAAATAAAGGAAAGAGCATATGTAGGGAGTAATGGAGGGGAACGGCAGATGGAATTTGCAGGGAAAAAAAAAAGAAAAAGAAAGAGAACCTGATGTCACTATCTTTTCAGCTGCTGAATGAGGTTGCACCTACACAGAAACGTTTTTTTTCCCCTCCTCCTCCTCGCGTTTGATTGGTCGGGATGAGAGAGGTGCTGTCTCTGTGGATGTGTTTTTTTTATTTTTTTATATCTGTCTGCAAATGCATCCATCTGTGTTTTCTGGGCTTTGTGAGCACAGATATGTCTCTGTGCCTTTTTTTCCTTCACCCACCTCTCAGCGCTCACGTACTCCTCCTCCAGAGGCACACAGGGCACCTTCCCCAACCGGACGCCCATCTGGATGTCTCTGAACTGCAGACCCAGGTTCTCCCCCAGGATGGTCACCCTGGTTCCGCCCTGACGAGGCCCCGTCTCGGGGAACAACTGGACCCGACGAGAGGACGAAGGAACAGGCGGCAGAAAGGGGGAAAAAAGAAGTTATTTACACTGTGTATTGCATAAATAAACACATACAATCACATTAAGGTCACAAAATGAATCCATTATTTGGTGTCGTGACCTCATTCGAGCAGTCTGAAGTCCTCGACACTGTTGCACACAAACACTCCATTCAGAATCGCCCGTATCTGTTGATTCAAGTTTTTTAATGAAGAGAAATCACCTCCGAGACAAAGAGAGGGCAAAAAAAAGAACCAAAAGCGGCGTCGTCTCCGTTTAATTGAAACTTATTACGCGGCTTGGCTTCATTGACGGGGGGGGGCCGCGGCGGCGGCGGCGCGACGCTCAGCCGCGTCGACGGCCCGTAATGTGATTTATCTAGCCAGATTATGGTGCGTAACGGGGACAGGTGTGGTGTGACAAAACAAATATGGTGACTGATGGACGGCGGTTGTCACAAACGCACACACTGCTAGCGAGGACACGCACACACACCAGCCTAATCCCTAACAAGCATCATGAGGTAATTATGTGTAATCTGTCCATTGCCCTGTTCTCCTGCAGTGCTTGGCTGAGCAGACAGAGCAGGAAAAAAAAAAAGAAAAGCAACATTATGGAGGCATAGTGTTGTTGTTATTATTATTATAGCACAGACAGCACCGAACAACAGACCTTGACGAATGGAGATTTCAGCAGCGTGGACTAGTTTTGGGGGATGAACCAGTTTGTCTTCCTCGACTCATGAGATGAGAAAGTTTCACACAGCATGAGATCCAAAGTTTTTACACCTCGCCTTAGAAAAGTGCGATTGTCAACGAGCAGCACAATTGGATGCCTTGCTCAAGGGAAGCACCACAGTTAAAGGAAGAAGACTTTCTATGAGGGGTCGTAAAGGCCATAACTCATTCTCACACTCACACATGCACACATTTTAACTCTTACTTACATATATTCTCCTCACACACATACATATTTGGACTCTTACACACATGCATTTTCCTCATAAACACATACATTCTCCTCACATACCATAATATGAGGGGCCGTATAGGACAAAATGCATGTTTACCTCTTACCTACTCTTCTGAAATCATGCATAAACGACCATAATCACCTGCACATACACATAAAATCAACTCTCACATAAACACACGAGCAACATCTCACATACAAACTAGTGAAAGAGGCACATGCATGCTACTAAAAGCCCACACATACACACACACAAATCAACTTATATGCACTTAAATGAGTGAAAACATTGATGTATGTGAGAGGTTGTGTATGTGCATGCTGACACTAGTTAGAATGAGAACTCCGATGTATGTGTGTGAGAGGTAATAATGTGCCGGAAGAGGCGGTGCTACAACCCGGAGTGCCGACAGCAGCATGCGTGGATCAGGCTGGACGTAATTGACTAGTACTGCTCGCGCCCGTTGATGTTAAAATACTATTTATTAGAATTGCTGCCGCTTGACTAATTCTTTCATTGTTTACATTGTCAGCCATCTTCTTTCTTGTTCATGGTTCATAGTAAACTGCCTGATCCATGTAACTCATAATGTTGAGTTAAAAGTAAAACGAGTATTTATTTATTCATTTTTTCTTGTGTTAATATAATCTTGTACCAAAGCAAGTCTTGTAATGTGACAGTTGAGGGCAGCGCTGAGCTGAAAGGTCAGGTGACTGATAATCAGCAGTGTGGAGGACCTACAGAAACGCTATTGGTATGACTGTTTAGCAATTTAAGATTCAATTTTGATTTAACTCCTGGTTTTAATTTGATAATAGTGATGCTATGTGGCGGAAGAAATGTTATTGCATTTAAGTTGTTTATTTTCTTTGAACTGTTTAAACCAATAACTGGTGTTATGTTGTGTGTTTAAAGGTTATCAACCTGCTGCTGCTACGACTGCTTTTGTGCTACTATGTATGTTGTGTCATACTAATGCAAATATTAAAGCAAAGCAAAGAAGAGCTGAGTTGCCCCAATCGTCATCTGTGACTACCTCCAAGCCTTTTTCAAGTTTAGGCAGAGCTGATGTCAGAACCCAAATAATTTGACTCATAACTTTCTCCACCTGAAGTTAACCCAAAGGTTTGTACATACGACTGCCTGTACTCGCAACTTCATCGTGCATAACGTTACTCACACACATTCAATTAGTCGCACATTAAAAGAGAAGCTTAGCATTGAGAAGAGTAAATAAATGAAAAGGCTCAAATGCAAGTAATTAAATCGAAAATTTAAACCGAGATGGAAACAATGAAAGAAAATATGTTAGAAAAAAAAAAAGAAGAAAGACCTGAATATAAATTTACAAATTAACAGCTTTGCCTGGAAAGCCGGCAGCAACAAAGTCAGTGAATCATAAAAAATGAACGAGGAAAAGGTTAAAGCCTCGTGTACACCGAAACATACGAGGAGAGTAGAAATTTGAATACTGCAGACTTTGGGAACTCCCAGTGCCAATACCCGAAAAAAATAAATCACCAGAATCACCTCGTGCTTCTACAAACAAAAACTTATGCCATCAGACTCCTTTTAAAATATGTTTTTATCAGGAAATAAATAAATAAAATATACACATATGGATACTTAATCTTCTCAAATTCAGTATAATTACCTAATGATTCTTTTAAATGAACCTGATCCTTATCTTGCCAGTAAGCTACCAAATAATGGAATGACAGATTGCCAGACAAACCACATTTTGGAAGCTATTGCATGTCGGGAGAAAAAAAACAACAAAATACCTTTGGCAGCCTTACGCTATACTACAAAGAGACACATTAATATGCAGGGTTTCTGCCAGTGTATTGTAAGCCCAGCGGCTTGCCAGGCCTAAGCACTGGGGAATTTTTATTGTTTTTTAAAATGTATTTTGTAGGATGATTTTTTAAAAAAAACAGAGTTAGAGTGGGGCGGCTTTGTTGGAAACAGATATAATCAGTGGAACGCTCACCCGCACCATTTGTCGGTTAAACCGGAAAACAGATCCTCTGCCTTCGTTGTACGTAGAGTGAGGTTCAACCCTTGACACGTCCAAACATGAGAAGTTGGTATCATTCAGTAATCTTAGCTGGAGAGGCTAACACAGACCTTTAGCAGTCGCGTTTGTATCTATTCAAACTTGGGGTGGGACTTTAACGTGTTAATTAACACATAAATAACACGTTGAAGTCCCACCCCTAATATACTTTAAAGAATTAATTACGATAAATTAATTACAACAACAATAACGCGTTAAAAAAAAAATAATGCACGGAACGTTTGTCAGTGCATAACTTCATGGTCCACCGATCACACTGATGCACAAGATGCGTCAGCGCTACGCTAACAACAACAACCACGGAAGAATCCGATGAAAGTGCTTGATGATGGAGGGAAAGTTTCATTTTAACAAACTGCCTGATGGAAGCTTTGACAAGAGCGTGGTTTTGTGCAACTTTTGCAAAAAAGAATTTGCATCCCACCGAAGCACATTAAGCTGACGGTACCACCTGAATGCAAAGCAGCGAGCACAGAAACCGCCGGAGCTGTTAGCACTAGCTGGATAGCGATTAATTATTATTTTTTTTAAGTTATTTTTTTGGCCTTTGTGTCTATATTTGATAGATCAGTGACAGAGAGACAGGAAAGTGGGGGGAGAAGAGTAGGGGGAGGACATGTGGGAACGGGTCATGAGCGGGATTCGAACCCATGACCTCCACATCGGGACTGTAGCCCTGTACATGGGATGCCAGCTCAACCAGGTGGGCTATAGCGGCGCCCCAGCGACAAATTTTTTTTAACACAGTATTTTTGTTGTACGTAATTAATCGTAATTAACACGTTAAAGTCCCACCCCTAATTTAAACCAATCACAGTTGTTTTGGGTGCTGCCAAGCCCAGGATGTAGCAACGGTGCCCCTGCAAAATTTGCAGACGTTATCATAGCATCCAAAGAATTCGATTCCGAGGATTTGGAGATGCAGATAACAGAAGAACAGAGACGGTTGCGTGAAATTGCAGGTCTGAACCAGACGTCTACATCCACAGAGTCAGACTACTTCATTTGGGACATTAGGGGTAATGTCAGGCAGGAAAAGCCAATTTCAGAAGGCCAAATACTGGATGTGATGTGGATGAAGAAGCGACGGTCAGCATCGTTAGGCAAACCTCAGGTGGCCAACGAGCACCCTGTCCTTGGTAGGTTACCACAGAAATGACAGAACCCTGCTTTGCTGCTGTTGCTAAACCATGCCTGGTTCCCATCCAAATGTATTGGCCATTGGAAATACTGGGACAACCCCTCTCTGCCCACAACAGACCAGTAACAGCGACTAACACTCACACGCCGTCACCAGTAACCACAGCACTAAAGGCAGCAAACAGCTATTATGTGTTGAAGAAAAATAATCATAAAACCAAATTAATTCACCTGAATGGCAACGGGTTGTATTTGGGGGTTTGAAAGCTGACACTCTGCCAGAGACACTAATCTGTAAAACAACACAGTAACTGGAGTAAGTTGAATTAAAATACAAAGAGAGAGGCAGTAAGAGAGAGAGAGACAGAGCGGTCTGGACTCTCTCTCTTCCTACTATTTGGAAGCTGACTCACGTTGGAACCTCAGGCGCCAGCAGAGCCTCAGCACTTTGGTTCCACAAACACAATAGCTGGTAAACACTGACCAGAGCGAGTAGCCATCAAGCTCTAGGGTACGATATGGACAACAGATGTCAGGGTGTGGAAATGGGCCTTCAGATGGTTTTGGAAGAATGACGCTATGATACCACAAAACACAATATCAGCTAGCCACCAAGCCCTGGGATATAAACACTGGCAGAGCCACAGACAGAGAGGCAACAGAGAAAGAAAGAAGAGTGCTGTTAAAGGGATTACTGTCATTATCTGAGGGGGGCATTTAGAAAGGGGCCAGGGACGGCTATGGGAATATATATACTATCACACCATAAGCACGCATACTGTAATAGGCACCAGACGATAGCAACAACAGCTTTAGGACACTTTATGCAGATCCTACAAGCACATATGTAACGTTGGAACAAAACGGTTTCGGTGCAAAAGTATTTTCACGCCTAATGTGCGAAGCCGCCGGCGATACGTGAAGCATATTTCAGAGGTATACGGGGACGGCAGTAGCTCTATAGGACATACATGTTGGCTGGCGTCCATTCCTGTACGACAACCGCTCTTATAACTAATGGAATCATAGGAAATAGTCTGTCTGAATCCCTGCAAAATCCAGCTTTTACACATAGTTGTGGTAAAGCGATGCTACACCCACAGAGTCCAGTATAAAGTGAGTACATCCCATGTGGACTAAAAGGTCAATAATTTCAAATTGCAACCTCTTAGTCACAAAACCAGAAGATTGGTGAATATTGTGCGCACATTCTTTGGTCAGATGAGACCAAGATGACTTTGTTAGTTTCAGATGGGTTCCAGCATATTTGGCGTGAACCCCAATAAAGTAATAACTGGCCGATAATGTAATAAAAGTCCATCCATCCATTATCTATACACCGCTTAATCCTCACTAGGGTCATCGGGGGGCTGGAGTCTATCCCAGCCGACTTAGGGCGAAGGCAGGGCACACCCTGGACAGGTAACCAGTCTATCACAGTGCCCCCACTGGTACGCGAACCGGCGACCTTCTTGCTGCGAGGCAACAGTGCTACCAACTGCACCACCCTGCAGCCCTGTAATAAAAGTCCTGAACCGAAAATACCTTTTGGCCAATAACACAATAACTTCTTATGTTATTGGCCAATCGCATTTTAAAAAGTGCAAATTTATCACGCAATCGGCCGTTGTTATGTTATCGGCTGTTATAACATTATTGGCTTCTACAAACCTGCTCATGGCTCCCATCGTAAATGCATAATCCTGACAGTGACGCTCAGAGGTGGGGCTGTCGGGATAAGGGGCTGCATTAGTGGAAAAGCAGTTGGCAATACATGATATTTAAAGATGGCACCATGAAGGCCTGTGGATATACCAAAACAGCACTTCAGGGTGCAGAAGCTTGGCAGATTTGGAATATCCTGCATTTTTTAATATAGTAAATCTAAATTAAATTTCTTAATTTGACAAAAGGACAAATACCCTACTGTTCAGCCTTGACATGTAATTGACATTGTGTATGTGGTTCGGCATTTCCATGTGATAGCTTTATTAGTAAGGCATTGATACAGACTGGGTTTCCAATGCAAAACCTGGACTATGACCTACAAACAAGAGTGTATGTGCATGTAGTAATTTATAACAACTGTCACCCAACTGATCTTGGTGTTCATGGTTGCTTTATTTTTCTTCTTATTACTATTATTTGATAGTCAACCAAATAGTATATACAAAGGAAGCTGCTGGAGTATTGTCTGTGGAAACTGCCACTGCATGCACTCAGCATGATTAGTTCCAGAGAACAGGCAATCTCAAAATACCTTAAAACCATGCTGAGTGCAGATTTGCACCAGCAGAAGCGCTATCTGAGAGACTGGCAGGATTTCGAGGGAACGCATTACAAAGTCTGAATGCAAAAATAAAATTGAAAGACCGTCCTCTGGATTAAAGATGGGAAAATAACTCCATATGTAAAGCAGGAATGTGGACCGGTGCCTCATTGTTCCAGGAAGTATAGACGTCACGAAGGAAGGAGACTTTAAATAAGCAACACTGCCTCGGATGAACTGTGTTCGGATGCTAAGTTATGAATTTGAAATATGACCATTGTGGCACAGGAGACGGATCCAGACCATTATACCCATTAGCAGCTTGGAATGAATGAATGTAATGGTCGTGTACCATTATAATATTCCTCTGACTTAGGAGAGTGAATTTCCATCGGAACCTCAGAAAAATCTTGGAAGTATAAAAAGTATGGCACCACATAACACGATAACCAGTGCTCGCTGAGCCTGTGGGCATGCAGAGACGCCACAGTGTGGAAATGGGACCTCAAGCAGCTTTGGACTCATGTTGCAGTGATTTGACACAACACCACTACATTCAACCGCCGCTTCCTGGGTTATGCAAAGTACACATGCCCTAAAGCTCCGAACGGACCTCGAGTGATTCCGGCGGTTTAAGATCGTAATCTGATACGAGAGAACCACGTTTAAGCGCAAAATAGCAAGCCTTAAGACATAAGCGCAAACGAACAGCGGGTATAATTGTTCGACACGAGCCACCAAACTGATCACGGGCTCGACCGACACGAGGACCGCAAACGCTTGAGGATGTGTTCTAGTATAACACGGTCTCCTCCAGCGACTAACCACTAATCACTGAATCCCGGAGATGATTAGCTAATAGCCTGATATTCGGCCTGAATGGCAATTGTGCGACTGCTCCATTATTCAGTCTGCAGTCCTTGTTAGCCGTTTTGTGCGGTAGGAAGGTTTGAATTTTTGCTCTAACCGACCACTAATGACTTACTGTACGTATCCAGCTGCTGTGACATCACTTTCAGCCACACTGAGGCTGCACAGGCGAGGCGGCTCTGCAGAGAAAAGCAGGAATTCGCCTCCGCTGTGTCCATTATTTTGCAATCACAGCTGGAAAACAACGTCTCCATTATATTTGCAGTGTTGCTTTATGTCAGTGTGCCATATAGCATGACTGAAACATAAATTCACTTAATCTTATTACGTCTTTCTTCCTTTGTTTGGCCAGTTCTTTGAATACCACTGACCACTAATCCACTGCAGGTAAAGTAGCGGGGCGCCACTCTGTGGCCTTTATATAGTCGTCCCAACCACATAGCAGCCATGTCAAATCACAAGTATTAGAGCAGCGGTTTCCGACTGATCGGTAATCTGGCTTCTGCACAACTATGGGTGTGAGTGCTCAGGAACATGGAAATCTGGCTGTGGTCTGAGTGGTAACCAATAAAGGAAATGAGGCCAGCAGCTGCTAAAAACCAGAATAAAGTTCTTTTTATGTAATCAGAAAAAAGTTTGAGGGTTCTGCTAAGGAATGCAGGAATCAAATAAATGTTGTAGAAGCTTAATTATGTTCAAATACTTGAAGGGGGAACACAAGGGGGTCAGAGTCTTGATACCATCACATTTTTACTTACTATGGGTTTGTTTTGTTCTGCAAATATAAAGTCCTGCACCATTATGGAAACAACACAACACACATTAACTATGACCTAAACCAGGGATCTCCAGCTCCGGTCCTTGTGAGCTACTGTCCTGCAGGTTTTAGGCGTTTCCGTACTGCAACACACCTGACTCACATGAATGGATCTCCAACAGCTTGTTGTCAAGTTCTACACAAGTCTGTTAATGATCCATTCATTAGAGTCAGGGCGCTGCAGTATGGAAACATCTAAAACCTGCAGGACAGTAGCTCATGAGGACCAGAGTTGGAGATCTTTGACCTAAACTGAGCCTTAATCCTTCTCTTAATGAAGCAACTGGACTTTTGAAGGTTTACATGGAGCTGGTGCTGTGAGACCAGCTGAAGCTTTTACAATTCAAGGCAATTTTTTTTGCATTTTCGGCCTCAAAAAGCTCAGCAGCAGCTTGGATGTATTATTATTATTATTATTATTATTATTATTATTATTATTTGGATAGGAGACATGCTTGGAGACCTTTACACATTTCCGTAAATGACATGATACCATGATTGCTCATGTGGGCAGATTCAAGGAAATCTAACCGTCACGTATTATGTGATTACCTCGTTAAAACACCTGGTTTACTACTTCCTGCGTCTGTTTTAATTACCCAGCCGAAGTCAACAAAACGACCTTTAAGTGAAAAGTCCAGGGGCTGACACGCGTACCGGCACAATAAATAAAGTTCTAAAAGTTATTACCTCGGCCCGGAAGGTTATATAAACTAAACTGAGGGAAACGAATCCATGAATCAAAAGAACGGAGACGTCTGCTATTGTCCCCATATCAAGGTGTCTTTTACTTTCTACTTTCGTATCTTGTTAGACATTTATTACACCCAGTCACTCAAAGTTTTATCATAATATAGAAGCGCATCACTCTTACTCTCGTTTCCCCTTGTCGCGCCCTTGCGTACGTACACACTCACGCGAATGCAGAAACAAAGATATGCACTCTCGTCTTCATAAAACTGCATGCATTTACGAGGACGCGTAACGAACACGCTGTCGGCGTCTGCATACGCGTGGAGCATGAGCATATGCACACGGATTGGTCAGCTTTACATCACACACACACACAGCATTAAGAAGCAGATGCATATTTCAGCAAAACACTCAGAGATTCTTAAGGACGGGACAAGTTGTGCAGGAACTAGAAGAACTGCAAGAAATAGTCTTGTCTGTGTTCACAACAACGGCTTTAATATTTATTTCTCTTAAAACAAATGGGAGTACTGCGAGGTGGCAGATTGTCTGATCAATATCACCAGATATTAATAGTTCAAACGCATCAGGAATTAGCATCTCCTCCTGTTTGTAGACGATCATTCGCCTTCTGATGGGCAGCAAAGTTTTTCTGATTACGTAACAGCCGAGGACCGTTTCTCTTAACTTAGATACCAACTGAGAGTTCAGGTAAAAAAGGGAACAGGAAAATGATCCACAGATAAAAAATTAATTAAAAGGACTTGAATGAATGTGAGATCAGTAACGGACCAGTGATGGATTTTGGCCCCTCACATCCTCCCACATCACTACAGAGGCAGACAGTGACACACACACAAAAGAAAGAAAGAAAAAAACCCCGAACATACCTATAAGACGGTTTAAAAAAAGAATCAAAGCCAAACAAACTTCAACGCGTCTTTGTCTCTGGAGTAGCAGTTTGATGTAACAGTGAGTAATAATACCATTTCTGTGCCAAGGGCAGGCACAAGGTCTCAACATGTGTGTGTGTGTGTTTTAATAGCAACACATTAAAATAGAGCAGCTTTCATTCTAGGTTCAGGACACGTAGGGCTTTCGTGACCACGGGGGCTTCAACAAAGAGAGCTGACGCAACGGCGTATCAAGGTTTACCAGCCTTGGATCTCCACAGGTGACATTACAGTCTTCACGAGTTGATGAGATTATGATGCGGCGCTCAAAGACGCCGCGCTGCTCGTCTTTGCAGGTGATTTTAGAACTGTATCATCGGAGACAGTTTTGATCAAAAGAGTTTCTTTCGGTTGTTGTCGACTGCGGATGTTTTCTTTTTTTACTTCCTCTCTAAGCAGCGGTGTGATGCATCTCTGTGTTGATTTATGCAGCCTCAGAAACACAGACGTTAGCATCAATCTAATGCAAAATCACTGTCATAAGGTGTTTGCATTTTGATTTAAAATTACATGTAACAAGTCAACGTGAATAACTGAAGCAGTAAAGCAGAACAGTTAATGGTTTCCACCTATTGTAAGACCAGAATTTTGAAAAAAACTATTTTTACAGCCAAGCTTCTTTTGCAGTCTGCAGGTTTGTTTTTAATATTAGATCTCCGTCCATCATATCCCACATGGGGGCCTTAAGCCTCTTATTATCTTCGTGGTCAATTTAACCCCATTCAGTGGTTAACGTCTCTAAATAAGTTTTATTTAAAGGGCTATTTACACATAAACTTGCGTAACAATTTTAACTATGATGTTTTTCTGGAGGTGGAGTCAAATTGAACCCAATGATATAAGATGTCCATGAATTTGAATTCTCGGAGGAACTTTTGATTTCAGTTCTGTTTGTTATTTAAAAGTATGAATTTATTGGTCAATTCAGTTCAATTAAATTTTACTTACATAGCACAGCTCACAACACATCATCTCACAGCACTTCACATAGTCAGGTGAAGACTTTATGAATTTTAAACAGAGAAGCCAACAATCCAAAGTTGCCTTTGGACTCTCTCTGAGCAAGAGGTCGGTAACGGCGGAATTAACTTAAAACCTCAATGGGAGGGGGGAAAAAACCTCAGACAGAACCAGGGTCAGGAAATGCGGCGATCTGCCTCGACTGGTTGGGTTAAGAGTGGGGATGGGGAGGTGGGGATAGAAGGATAACAGATGGAGAGGAAGCGATAGAACGCAACAATAAATAATCTGGGCTGCTGCAGCTCAGATGATAGAGCGGTTGCCCTCTAATTGCAAGGTTGCTGGTTTGATCCCCCAGCCCTCCACAGTTGAAGTGTCCTTGGGCAAGACACTGAACCCAAAGCTGCTCCCAATGGCAGACAGCACCTTGCATGGCAGTTCTGTCGCCATTGGTGTATGAATGTTTGTGTGAATGGGTGAATGATAAACACATTGTAAAGCGCTTTGAGTACCACTAAGGTTGAAAAAAGCGCTACATAAGTCCAGACCATTTACCAATATAGGCTAATAATAATAATAATAGGTATTTATAGTCGCTTCTATTTGTCTCTCGATTGAGACTATGTATGTCGGGTGGCCTCGTCGCCCACGTACGCAGCAGACACCCCTTACCTTGGTGATCTTGGGGTGGGTGCAGCGGCTGTTTCCAGACGTGGCGTGCATCCACCCTCCGCCTTCAGCCAGCTGCAGGGGGAGGTGGGAGTTCCCTCCTCCGGTGCACTCCTGCCTCAGGGAGCACTTCCTGTCCTGGACGCACCAGCCACATTCGAACCTGGGGTCGGCCTTCAGGCACATGCCGCAGCTGTCCCTCAGCGCCCTGCACTTGTACAGGTGAGCTGGTGGAGAGAGCAGGAGAGAGGGTGTGAGAGAGCGACTGTGCTCGTGCAAACAATTCCCGTCAACGAGCCGCTCTAGAGGATGAAATTATATCAGCGCTTGAGGGGGTGAACAGCAGTGTTTTTTTTTCTCCAAAGCGCACATTACTTGCGAACTTAAATGTGAGTGGGATTCATTTATGTACGGCCGGAGCATCTGTGATGTTGGAGAAGTGGCTGAGCGACTTTTTAAATAGCCAAAAAGAAGAGAGGCTGGTGCTGGTGAGGAGAGACAGTTAACCCGTAAAGTCTCATGACACAATAGCCACCATAAATAACTAATGATGCTCAGACCCAACCTGCTGTCTGGGCTGCTGGAAAATACACGAAAACATTCTGTCCGATTATAATGATAACTTATCTAACTACACTCGCTTGTTGCCACGTCCTATGCGTTGTTATGAGGATGCATCTACTTTAATAGATTTTAGTAATGAGGTCAGACCTTTCCAAACATACAGCCTGACGATAGCCAGCATGTAACGAGTAATGTGCCCTGAGCTGCAACTCGCTCTCTTTGGAGGTTCTCATATGGATCCTGCTGGTGTCTGACGCTTCAGGAATTTAATAAACTCTGAGGAAAGATGCCTAAAAACAGCTGGAAGCGACAAACTTCAGCTCGTGTTATTGTTTCGTCTAAACATTTATAATTGGTGAGTCTCCTTCATCTGGCCTGAGGGCTGAACTACGAAGCAAGTTTGACAAAGCCGAGCTTTCTTTGTGTGAGCCGGCTCGACGAAAAGCTGCAATCAGGGATGATGAGCTTCAGGAAGGTGGTTTTTTCAACTTCCTCTGTCAACTCAGACTTCCTGCTTCAGACTCTGTTCGCATAAAAGGAGGCGTTCAACGCGTCACGTGACTTCTTCTGCACTAAATGAACTGATCGTGTGCAGCTGCTTCAGTCAACACGTTGATTTAATAGAGATCAATGTGGAATATAAAAAAATTATCACGATAAAAAGCGACAGGAATGCTTGTAGAAAACTGTTAAACATGTTAATATATAATATTTTACTGATGCAGCTGATTATTCCCAACTGACAGCTGCATATTAAAGTTAAACTTCATATATTTAAACCTGATATTATGTAGACGTGCATTCAGGTCCGACACTGTCCCATAATGCAGGATATCAGTTTAATTTCTGGCCCAATAAAAGCAAAATTAATTATTGAATATTCTCAGTAATAACTACCAGTAGAAGAATCAGTTCTCTAATCAGCTGCAGTACCAGCAGAGTAAACGGACTTGACAGCAAATTAGAGCAAAACATAAAAACATATTTATGTGATTTCTGCATCACCGAGTAAATACATGTCTGGTTCCCATGGCAACGTATACAGTGTGTGATGCTGTAACTACACGGCTTCATTCAGTGATATTAATAGCACACAAGTTAACATGTTAGCAGATAAAACACATTCCTTCAGCTGAGACTCTGTATCGCTCATAAATAATAGTAAATGATCTGGTTAAAGGGAGATGCTCTTTCCAGCCGATTTAAATCCTAAACTCTAACGGACCAGGTTAGCTCCACAGCATCAGTTACCATGGAGATCTAGCAAGATGAAAGAGAGCCACCTTCATGACACTGAAAACTCTGACTTTAAACTCAACATACCTCCATAACCCACTGATCTCACTTGGTCGTACAGCCCTCTGGTACAGACTTTGTCTTTACTGCAGTTAAGTTGTGTTTCTATGAAAACTGCAGTTTATCAGATCTGTGAGGTCGGTGTGTTTGTTTATGTACCTTTAGCTGATGAAGGCACAGTGTTTGTTGCACTCTGTCATGCTATTATAGGAAACGCCACATGTTCACACTTTGCTCTGTGTGAAGAAAACACGTTTTCTCATATAGAAATGGCTTTCAGGCTTCCTCTCGTTGGTGGCAGAAAACAAGAGACAGAACCTGAAAATGAATGTCTCACGGCAAAAATACCAAATTTAAAGCAGATTAGATGAACGTAGCCAACTATGGAGTCTTCTAGTTGTCCTCAGTGGGCCGTCAAGCTTTCTGTGTCATTAAAATCAAATCTATGTGACGATGTCGGCCTCTGACGAGGCTTCTGCATTGAGAAAACTTTACATTCATCCTGCTTGTAAGAATGTTTTGGGTGAAACACAAAGTTTCGTAACTTGTTAATTTGAAATAAGGCAACGGTGGTACGAAAAAAAAGTAATCAAGAGTTTATGTGTCTGTGAGCCTGAGAGAGAGCAGAGGAGCAGCATAAATGAATGTTAATCACCCACGTAACACCTCAAACCTTCAGTAGGTGATTATTACCACTCCGAGGCTGTGACGATGAGAAAATAACTGTTTCCACAGATAAATAGAGGGGGGAGGAAATAAAAAAAATAAAAAATGAACAAGCCACCTAGAGGGATATCACAGAAATTAATTCAACAGGTAATGTCTTCTAACGCCAATAGGGAATTGATAATTTGTTGTGTAAGAAACCATTCCCTCAACTCTGCAGAGTGGAAAAAGTCATTAAAAGTTAAAAAAAAAAAAAAAAAAAGAATAAATAAATAGATAAATAAATAAATGAAACCTCAAACACCTGAGAAGTTGGAGGAGAGGGAGATGAAAGGAAGCGGGGAGGATAAAATTTTAGCTACGCTTGTTAACAAAACAGCAACAAGGATTGTTATGAATTTAAAGATGGCGTGGCCCCGCGAGGCCCCGAGAATCACGGAAAACAAGACGGAGGCAGGAAAAAAGCGAGCGAGAGATATGAAAGGGAAGAGACGTCAAACAACTGAGAGTGGTGGAAGAACCAGCAGAAAGCAAACAGAAGACGGAGCCACGTGCAAACAGGAGAGCAGGAAGTAGCGGCAAGTGCTTCCTTCTTCTTCTCTTCTTTTTTTTTTTTTGATTCTTGCTTTGTCATCTGCTAATCGCCGTCATAATTATCTCAGCCGACGCTCCGTTGCCACAACCTGCAGGCAGGTTTGTTTGCCGTCACACCAGTTAAACAGATTTGAAAGGAGGTGAAGTGGAAAACAAGTGAAAAACAGAGCATCAGAGCGCGGAAGGATCTCCTCCTTCCTCCCACTCTCCGGCAGACAGACGGCGGCTGCCGGACTTCAAAGCGAGCTTCTTTTCTCGTATCCATCTGCCCGCCTCGGCCCTCGGCTCGGGCCTAATCTGATTAGCCACGGCTCGGCTTAAAAGTAGCGCGACGCTAATTAATCTGAACCAAATGAATGATTTAATTAACATTAACATCTCCACTTTACACCAGGGCAAAGCCGGGCCAGCGCGGAGCGGCGCCGCCTCAGACGGATAATGCAGAAAGCAAAAAGACGGGGACGGATTAATGAGAGGATGGAGGGAAGAAAGGAGGAGAAAAGGAGGAGAGGGCCTTTATGAGATTTGTATGACTGAGGACACTTTCATAATACGTGTTTTTAAAGCGCATTAGACCTTTAACACTGAGCGTCGCGTTGAACTTGTTTAATCAGAATGGGTGTTCTGTGTGGCTTCAGCACAGAATCATCACTGACGGGGTTCTTCATTCACACTAATTGCTCGTCCACAACCCCGTCAGCTGCCCCAGAAAGTCCGCCTTTGACTTGTTTTCAGGAGCATACCATCAGTGCTGTAAATTCTGTGGCACGTAGAAAGTCAAGTGGCAAGTACGACCTGCTCATAGTCATAACAACACACACACACACACACACACACACACACACTGCGCCTTAGATCAGTGGATTTCACACTCTCAGAGCTCAACACCACGCTGTCACATGCGAGGCGCTCGCTGTGGCAGACGTCCCCGGGGCCTGTTTCCAGAGTTATCTGGACGACTTTGCTGCATAAAAACCTCACATCTGGAATAAGAGGTGTCACAAACCCTGTTCTAACTTTTATTCAAAGTTGCCCAAACAACCTGTTATATACAGTCTTTCCATCATTTACCAAAAAACAATAAAAAATCCCACTAAATTCCTCACAGCTCACGACTGAACCGTGTTTATTTTCAAAACCCAAACAGTGAGCTGGAGGAAATCTGGGGATTTGGAGGTGCTGTTGGGTGGTAGAACATAAGGAGGAACCCCAAACAGTAGGAGCTGCATCTCAGTCCCATTTCCAGCCTTTCTACGTTAACTTTAAAGGATAATTCTGGTTTATTTTAACGCCACATGTTTCCCATTTATGTAGTTTTTGTCGTCCTGTGGGTTTTTTTTCACTCTCTATCGTCATTGTTAAATGTATATTCGGGCAAAACAACGTGAAAACCAAAAACTGTTTATCTTTCCATTAATTGTAGAAGTTCAGTTTGGAGTCTAACTGAAAGAAAACACAAAATTAACCAACTAGAAGTGAGTCATTCTGCAAACTTCCAGTATCCAGGGACACTTCCCGGTGGACTGTCCTGGATTATCAGTTGTGAATGTTTTAGCGAAAGAAAAGTCCGTCTGATTGGTTGAAAGTTTGAATTTGCATAATAAATTTTACACCTGCTTACATGTACTTAAAGTAAATAAGTAAGTAAAATGTATTTATAAAGCGCTTTTCACCAACAAGGGTCACAAAGTGCTTCACAAAAGCTACAGGAGAACATGAAATAAATAGAGTGACTACATGTGTCATGGAGTTAAAAGTGCAAGAAAACTGCACAATACTTAAAAAACATTTTTAAAAAAAAACACAAATACAGGGCGAGTGCATACAAATTATTCAAATGCCTGATTAAACAGGTGAGTCTTCAGCTGGCTTTTAGAGGACACCTGAGACTCAGCAGACCGTAAGGGGTGCAGGGACAGGCAACAAATTTAGCACATTTGGACGAAGTAGCTCAGCAACATAAGCAGGAGCCAGACTGTATAACACTCTGTAAGGAACAACTAGAATTTGAACTGGATCCTATATGTGACATGGAGCCAGTGGAGGGATTCTAGTTTTGGGTTCATATGGGAGCGTCTATTGGATCTGATCAGTAGTCTTGCAGGTCAGGTTGCTCACAGTGGTGTCAAATGACAAGGATTTATCAAATATTAAATTACGTAGGTTTGAGTGAGCAGCAGTGGAAAGATGCCAAATATTTAGCATAATCACAGCGACAACCTTTTGTGGAGCAAAAGCCAGAACCTCCGCCTGGTTCTACCGCTGCAGACAGTTTTCTGCCGTCCTGAACCCGATAGCATTACGGCAGTCAAGGAGTCTGCAGGTTTGAACGAAAAGTAGAGCCGGGTATCATCAGCATATAAACGATATGCAACATGTAAAGGGTCGTATTGGAACTCAAAACATATTTTCCTAAACGTAGCCAAGCAACTTTGGTGCCAAAACTTAAACGAGCTTTTAGCATGTCGTTATCACTGTGAAAGCCAATGTGGGACACTTTTCCACACATAACCACGTCATTTAAATCGAGCCACAAAATGAGCAAAAACTGAAAATTAATGACAAAAAGTCTAAAAATAAGGGTCCCACATGGGAACTCCAGCCTGCTGGGTGGACGTCAGGTGGCTAAGCTTATGCCTTCATCTTCTAACACAGATTCCATAAGAAAATTGGTTTCCCTCATAGCACAATTGAGAATGCAGTTTAGCTGTATGGGAATGTCATTTTTGTGACGAAGCACCAAACAAAACAGATATCGAAGCACTCTTAGCACTTCAATCTCAAGAAGTCATTCCAACTGACAGTTTTGTTTTATTATTACTAATAATAGTCAGATTAACATTTGAGAATCATATATGCATGAGAGCTTTTAAAGCAAACAAACAAAATACAGCTGCAGAGGGTACACACTGACCGTGGATGTTTCTCCTAATTCCTGCTGTATGTGGACTTGACCAACTTTTAATGCTTTTCTCTCTTAATAATTCTTTTGCATTTAGATGTCAGTACTTTTATCTCCAGGTCTTACTGCTGCTTATGAAGCAGAGGCAGCTCTTACTGATGAGGAAATATATAAACGTTAGCAGCGGAGGGAGGACGGGGGAATCTCTTGAATGCCCGAAAGGAATAACAGTTTAAATCTGGAACGAGCATTCATTTGAGCTCAAAGACGAACTGATTTGGGCGGTCGAAGGTCAAAGGTCAAACGAAAAGACCTCTGGCCACAACTCAAACGCTAATTATGACGAAATTTCTCTCCGACGTCTAAGGGGATGAGATGATGAAGTGATAACGTCTCATACCCACGAGGTCAGAGGTCAAGTCTGACAGATGCAGGCGCTGACGTAAACCGGAGCCTCGCTCGTTGGCGGAGGCATAAATTCATCTTTGTCTCGCTAATAAGTGAGAGGATCTCGAGGAAGTGCAGCGTGAAGTTTGAAGGTGTTTTGACGCACCGAGGCAGGGACGCTGGCTGCATGTGGGCAGAACTGAAGTCTCCCCAACATCTTTAAAGACAAATGTACGATAAGGGAAGTAGTAAATATAAATGCTCCACTGAAGACATTAATGTTAAGCTGACACCACAACACAGAATAGACCGTTTGCTAACCGTGTTGCTCAGTTCAGCGCTTGTCAGATTAGAAAACATCCATCAAATCTACAGCACAAATTCACAGCGCAGGATGCATCTACTAGATTGCATAAAAACGTGGGATTACTGGTTGTGTTGTGACAGCTACAATACTTCTCTGCACATGCTAAACACAGCAAAAAAAACCTTAAAGAGCACATTTTCAACTAAAACAACAGGAATTAGGTCATGACCAGCGAGGAACTAATTTCCCAGCAATCTGCAAAATGAACTGAAAACGAGGTCGGATGCAACACAACGGATGTGAGATGAAAATTTTAGGACAGAAAAACAATATATAGGAAAGGAGTTAGTTCATCTGACTCCGGAGCAAAAAGGACTGTATGACACAGTGGAGAGAAAGACTTATATTATCTTGTGTAATGGGACGTCTAAAATCATTAGCCTCCACCACCCAATATATTACACTTGATAAAGAATTTAGAATTGGTAATTGTTTTCCACTTCATGCACAAATAGCGATTAAAAATAATAAATGCCATCCCTCCGTGTCGCTTTCTGTTTTTCTTTATCGGTCCCTTTATTCACATCTACCCCCCGCCATTACACAGTGCATTTATCAACCTGTCATCCACCCATCGCTCTTGCTCTTCATCCCTTCCACTGCCTATTGCTTTCTCAATTTGTTTATCTTCCTCTCTAACATCCATCCCTATTAATTTCTGTGTTGGATGTTTGTTTGTTATCATCGCTATCCATCAATCACTCCCCCCTGCTCCTCTTTTTTTTTTTTTTTTATCCCCGAGACAAGAATGGTGTTTTTGCAAACGGATGGTACACTTTCACCTTTTCTCCCTGACGGCTGTCAAAAATGAAATTACACATTTCTTACGAAGGGGGTGAAAAAGCTGCTCGACGGTTTCCGTGGCTGCGCGGAAAGCCATTACGGGCAAATAAACAAGAAGGGCCGATTCATATTTTGTGCGACGGGATGAGAACAGAGGAGGAGGGATTGCAAAAAAAAAAAAAAAAAAAAAGAGGAAAAGATGGCGTTATACCTTGAATGTTGAAGGGGTTGTCGATGACAAAGTTTCCATTCCACACCACCGAGAGGTCAACCGGCAGGTCGCTGATGTCGCCGCCCTCGTAGTCGTACTGCGACAGAGAGAGAAAACAGGGAGACAAGGAGCGTGAGAGAAATTGTTGATTCATAATGGATTCAATGCAAATTGAGAATTGTATGAGATATTGTTTCATTTGCATAGTGATTCAACCCGACTTGTTCGTCGCAGACAGACCCCGGAACGCGCGCATGCATAAATCCACAGCCGCCAAAACAGACATATTTCATAAATACACATAGAGAAATAACAGATGGGTTACAGCTGAACGGGCAATGGGGGGGGGAGGAAATGGAGACGAGGACGGAGAGAAGACGGGGCAGCTGAAGGATGAGGAGAGGAGGTGGTCGGAGAGGTGAAGGGAGTCAGAAATCGAACGGCGGGATGTGTGCGAGAGGAGCTTATTCATTTACACATGAGCTAAGTGGTGGGATGAGGGTAAGGGAGAGATAAGATACGGGGCGGTGTAAAGTGAAATTGGCATTTCCAATTTGCTCGCTGACACACTGGATTTGGTAGACGGGGCTCGACCATCCCATACGGGCAATGGGGCTTGAGACACACACACACACACACACACACACTTATGATGCAGTCTGAACTTTTCTCCACTCCACTCTGAAGTTGATCTGTTGTTGTTTTCCACACACAGGTGAACAAAGTTAACAAGCCTTTCTTTTAAAACGTAGGTTGTAATTTCTGTCAGAATCGCTTTAAGCAGCTTTTTTTTTTTTTGTTCCAATTCAAGGATGTGAGACGACCTCATGTTGCACTGAAGTGTTTGGGAGGAAGTGGAGGTGAACAGNGGAGGAAGTCGGCTGGATGCAAGCGGAGGACGGCTAAAGAGCCGATAAGGGGAAAGCGAGAGGAGTAGCATTAGGAAAGGAGGAGAGGGGATTAGCAGGGACGCGAGGACGGCGACGGGGAGGCGAAGAGGGAAACGAGGAGGAGAGGCAGGAGAACACGGGAGAAGGTATGAGAGAGCACAAGGACAGCAGAGGGAAGGAGAGTTTAACCAAAGAGGAGATAAGAGGGAGAGGAGAGGTGTGGAGAGGAGGAGGAGAGGGGACAAGGAAGGGAGGGGAGGTGACAAGAGTAGAAAAAGGAGAGGGGAGGGGAGGAGGTGTAAAAAGTACAAGGTGAGCACAAAGCCGTCCCTGGCCTCATTACAGTAACACACCAGCCCTGGCTCAGGTTCATTCGTTATCTGCTCCTGCACTCGTTTATTCTCTCGCTACATGAATCGTCTCCATGGATTGCATGTCTCCATGGATTGTATGAATAGATATGGCTGGTGTGTGAGTGTGTGTGTGTGTGTGTGTGTGTGTGTGTGTGTGAGGAACCGAAAACTGCCGATGTTAACAAAACAGAGCAGCTGGCTGGCGAAGGGGGGGAGAGAGAGAGAGGGGGGTAGGAGAGGTGTGTGTGCATACGTGTGCGTGTCCATGTGCAGGTCACCCTCATGTAATTAGTCATGTTGAAGGATACCTGTGTTAAAAATACAACACTAGCAGCACACACACACATGTACGGTCCCCGTTTCAGTTCAGCTCTGTTCAATGAGGGGCTTATGAAATAAACTATTGTGCAGGTTTTTTGCACCAAAGAAAACAGACGCCGCAGCACAAATGGACGGGTAAATAAAATAAATAGATAAATAATGAATAAAAATAATTCCCCCCCAGTGTTAACCCTCTGAACGCCAAACCTCACCGGCGGGTTAGGACGGCATGTTATCTGTGAAATATTCCCTGAAATGACTCCATTTATCACAGACAGAAAGTGTACAAACATAGAATTGAGGGTTTTTTAAAGTTTCTGATGGTCACTGAGTTGATCAAGTGCTGTTAAAATGGAAGCTTAAAATCACAATATTGCTGCAAAATAGGATCATTTCTCTACGTCTTGTTGCCAAATTTGCCAAAAATAAGCCATTTAATTAAATTATATTATGTACAAACACGAGACCGTTCCCATTTAACCTAACCAGCGATCTATACCCAGAGGTAAAATATAATAAAGTACGTCTACTCAAGTACTGAATTAAGGACATTTTTTGCTACTTTTTACATTTACTTCACTATGTTTCATAATTTATTGTACTTTTAATTCCACTGTATTATCTGACAGACACAGATTAAGATTTTAAATTAAAAACATTGAACACTGTTATAGATTAAACTACCAGCAACAAATCAAATAGTTAAATCAAAATCCACCTTGGATGACTTTTGTTTTTTCATTTTTCATACTTTTTAGCACATTTTGCAGATGCTGCTTCTGCTTGTGTGACATTTTCAATGCAGGAATTTTACCGACAATGATTCAAGATTCAGTTTATTATCATTAGTCTGTTTATTATCTCTGTACATATATTTTTTCTGCTCAGATGTGTAAATTATTGTATATATTTGTTGTCATATTTTATTTATTATTCTGATTTATTTTATTTTGTCTGTATGGTTTTTTTCTTCTTTCTATAGTTATTTTACTTTATTTTTAATTATTCCTCTATTATTCCTTGCTCATTCCTGGGGCGACACCGAGAGCTGAAACCAAATTCCTTGTATGTTGTGTACATACTCGGCCATTAAAGCTGATTCTGATTTTGATTATGCAACACAAAATTGTATGACTAAATTACAGATGTAGTCCCTTTATGCTGCACACAAAAACAAAAAGGCTAATTATTTACAGCAGTACATAATCAAGTAATGAACAACACATTTCTATGCATTCTGTGCAGAAACATCCCTGGATTAGGGGGAAACCACGCAGCTGTTTGTTTGTTAAAGTTAGGAAAACACCAGACAACAGACCCGTCTAGACCAAACCGTGGACATGCGAGCACACAAAGTCTGTCATCCTTCTATAATTTACTGTGCTGCCCAGAAGTATGCCAGATGCATGGACTTACAGTGGAAATTTAACACACACACACACACACAGCATTTGATATCCTATGTGTGTCAGTGTAATAAATCATGTAAAGCAGGTTGCTGGTTGTTGCTGATGCTACAGTCTCCGTCTGCTCCACATGATTAGGAAGAGGATCATGTGGAGAATCTCCATATGTCTGCTTCACGTTGGGCTTCCAAACCCCTGGGGAGGAAGCGCGTGTGTGTGTGTGTGTGTGTGTGTGTGTGTGTGTCCAGAAACAAACCAGTAGGTATCCCCGCAGCTCGCCCCGCATCCCCATCCGTGCGCGCCCGTGAGCGTGCACGTGTCCGTCCGCGCGCCACTCTGCTTTCCTGCAAACATCCCAGAGTGCACCAATGCATCCCCGCGGGTCCCTGGTGTATTTTAGTATGCAAGTTCAATGTTTCAGTGTTTGGTGAGGGGCTAAATAATGCACAAAGAGACAGTAAGATTGAACGGATGAGTGTACATCTACTGCTGGCTAATTTTCTCTGTGATTTATTACCCTCTGCTATCCCAGTCACATCCAGCTGTGATACATATACACACATTTCCCAGCTGAGAATAGCGACGTAGCCGGCACGCAAATGTTCTCAATCACAGCTAGAGCTGGAAATCTGCTGCATTTATGCTTTTATTCTCTTTTCTGTTTTGTTTTTTTTAGTTCAAATTACACTGCTGTCCATAAAGTTGGAATAATTTTCCTTCTCAGACACGTTTCTCTTTTTATTTCTATATACACACATCAGTAATCACTTCTGACCAGGTGCCAGTTACCCAACGGTGAAACCAGTTCTGACTGAATAGTGGGACGTCCTGCCCACTGACACCATCAACAAGCTGGTGGACAGAATGCCACCATGTTTTAAAGCATTGATCTGTGTCAGGGGTGATCAGACTCAATATTAGTGACATTTGAAGGAGTAATATTGGACATTCTAATGCATGAAATCCCCTCAGGTATGTGTTTCCAGTTATATGACTAAGGTAGAAAAACTGAAACAAAACCCTTAATCCTGTTGTTCATTACCCCCAATTTAGCTTAAGCCTGAATAAACAGTTTGTAAAAGTTAATTGTGGCTTAATTTTAACTGTGATATGCATTGTGTGTATATTGTGATATCAATAAAGTTTTGAGAAGATAATACACTTTATCTATCAAGTATTTAGTATTTTAGTAGTTTCATGAAAAAAAACAACAACAAAAACATTGTATTCCAATTTGTATTTGAGTATTTCTGTTTGGTTGTCAGAGGTTTATATATGCCATTTTTCTTTCGCTGAAAGCCGAGACTTCCGAGTTAAATTCCATTGTGCATATGGAGACGTGTGCATAATGACAACAAAAGGATTCTGATTCTTGATGGACAACAGTGTATTATTCTATTAATTCTATCAGCACTCATACAACAGAAGCGAGTGATATTCACTTAAATTTCAAATGATTCCAAAATTGTATCACGTCTGAATAATTGCATAATTTCTTAAAAACAAAATTAAAAAAAAAGAAAACCATAGTAGGACTATAATTCGAGTTTGTGGGATTGAGCATGTTTGGCGTGAACCTGCTCAGGACGACCACAGTGAACATGTGATCCTGACAGTGAAGCACGAAGACGAGGATGTGATGATACGGGGCTGCATGAGCGCAAAAGGTGTCAGAGAGAAGACATTTACCTAGATATAATGCAACTATTAAGAGGGCATTAAAGTATGTATTATTGCAGCTTTAATTGCATTAGGAAACTTTAAATATAGCAGTGTTTTTCAGCTTTTCCTTAACCTCTTATGACCTTGCGTCCAAATGTGTGGACATCACATTTTGGGTTGTATTACCACAGTAAATAATTGTTTTTATTTATTTTTTTTAAAGTTATTTTATTATTGTTATTTTTATTTTTTTTTATATTTTATTTTTTAAATATTTCTGTACACTTTTTAATATTTCTTGTTTACTCTATTTTTTTTTTTGACTTTTTATTCTATAAATCAGATCAAACAGCAAAAAGAAATTTAAAAAATGCACATCAAACAAGAGCTCAGGTCTTAAGAGGTTAATACTAAATGTGCCAAATTACTACATGCATCGTGACGGGGGTCACTGTTGGAGCCCTGCAGAGCGATTTAGTGTCTTTGGGTTCATCATTTTGGTTCATTACTCAGCAATATTACAGTTGTGTTTCAGCTCCACCTCTGTAAACGCTACCTGGAAGCAACCCAACTCACCAGCACTGAAACCAATCACAGCTGGTGAGATATTTCACTACAGAGTCGGTGGAACAAACGTTGGCTGCATCTACAACTAGTCTGTGATTTTAAAAGGTGAAAAGTTCGATTCCTCCAACAGACCAATGAATGTGAAACAAGGCAGCGTTGCTAACCTTTGGAGCACTGCAGCTCCTTTACTGGTTAACGTAGCTCCTTTTTAATACATCAAGAAAAAGATGTATCTGAAAACCAGCACTGCACAGCTGACTAACTTCCCTATTGTCCCAAACGTCCTTCCCGTCCGCCGCCGTTCCACTTAATCTCAGGCGTTTCGCTTTTCCACGGATCATGATTTCCGTCTTCTTTGGGCATCACTTTCTCAAACGTCTTTTATATTCCAAATACATTCTCTCTCCATCTGCTTCGCCCTCGTTTGTTTGTTTCCCCCCCTCGTCTGCTTGCTGAGTCTTTCTTTCCTCCCCTCTGTCTTCCTTTATTCTTATTATTCTCCTTATTCCCCATTTCTACCTCCTCCATCACGCTCTTTGTTGCATCGTCACTGTCTGCTCTGAATTCCCCTACCTCCCTCTTTGGCTCTCTCTTTCTTTGTCTTTTTTTTTTTTTTTGTTTCCTTCTTTTTCCATTTGCCAAGGCTTGTGTATATGTGTGTGTGTGTGTGTGTTTTTGCCCGTCAGTCTACCACACCGGTGCAATTCATCATCATTTTATCTACAGCTCCCTTAATTGGATCCTATCACAGTCCCACCTGACGAGCGGAGGGAGGCGGGGGGAAGGAGGAGGCGGTGCACCTAACGTGGATGCGTGCACGCAAACACACACACACACACACACACACACACACACTTCCTACGTCGAGCTTCATCAACAGCTGCAAAGTTGAATTGAAGCCTGCATATTTTTTTTTTCTCGCCGACTCCTGCAGAGATAACGTTGGGATTTTGCGAAACATTACAGAGGAATGAAGAAACGAATGTGAGTGTGTGTGTGTGTTCGTTTTTTCTTTTTTTTGCCAGTGAATCAGAGTTTTGCTGAGGAAGGTCTCTGTCCTCCAGCATCAGCAACTCTCAGCAGTAGTAGCGGTGTAGTAATGAATGTATTTGAGTGTATCAAACACTGGGGACGCAAACTGCACACTGCTATTTCCTGGAGTAAGTGCTGGTTTTTGGAGGTGTGGGAGGCTTTCGGGAACAAACTTAAAATCCGGCAGAGCGGAAGGAAGAGAAACAACGACTGTGGTCTTCGAGCAAAACGTTTACAGGTATCGGCGTTGCAATGATGGGAGTCGGGATGTCTTGTCTGGGTCTCCCCATGCCCAAGGTATGGACCGCCATTCAAGCACATATCCCTTTCAAAATTCAAGACTTGACACACAGCAATTACTATTTTTGCAGCTCGTTCTCTATTCAATAGGCTTTTAAGCAGTCAGGTCACTGCGGATAAAATCTGCCAAAAAAAAAAAAAACGCGTAATAACAACCCGAGAAGTCAAATCTAAAAGAACACTCACTCGCACGAAGCAATTACAAAGACACAAGCGACTAAATATGCACAAATTACCTTTCCGAATCACAAAGGAACCGCGGGAGCCATCACTATGATCTGGAATTCAACTTCAATAATGTGCCCCAGAACTATTTTCCCGTGTCACCGTCAACATGAGAGGCAGAAAGAACTTCCAGGATCATAGCGCCGAGGCTCAATCGCTGCCTTTTGTGGGGAGAGAGAGTGGGCGACTCGTTAGTTCAGAACCCAGCGAGCGGTCCGCAAATCAGCGACGTGTTTTTCGAGCCCGGCTGGCGATGCAGAAGTAAGTGGAGTGACCCGGAGCCGCTGACAAGTGTGTGACAGGTTGAAGAAAAGCCGCACACCGCGCTCCCGCCGCCTTTCGACGGCGACGGCTCGCCATCGGACGCCGTCGCTGCTTCCGCGGTGCAACGCCTCGAATGTTAATCATGTGTCTTGTTAAGTTAAGTCATAATTGGCGTCGTTAAAAACGCCTCCCCCTCTGCTGCATGCCCTGATTGGAGCCGAGGAAATTAACATTGCTGAAATGGTCGCTCCTTATTAGCGGTGGCAGCTTGACTGAGAGCTAAGAGATGAGGAATGGGAACGGAGACTCTCTGGTGGTCGTAGGCCTCAGTCTTTGCCACCACCGGTCTGCTCTTTAAAACTGCAGCCCACCAGCTTTAAAGCATCCTGTTGGCTAAACCAGCACTCCGCAAGCCAAGCAAGGGAAAGGCAACACATGTGCGTTTTCATGCTCACCGAGGTCTTCTGACACTGAATGCTGGAGCTGTTGAACCTCAGCGCCGGGACGCTGTGCGTGCTGCCCTGGATGTGGAAGATGCACTCGTAGTTCCTCTGTCCCGACTGGGGCTGGGGCAGGTTCTGGGCCAGCAGGGTGATGGGCCTCATAACTCCGGCGGGGATGTAGATCTGGGTGGAGGGCAGGATCTGAGGACACTCCTGGAGATGAGAGAAAAGAGACGTGAGCAGGAACGACAGGAGAACATCTCACTGGGATGCTGATTAGGGTGGATCAAATTTTCTGGACTTTGAGAGATTTAAGAAGAGAAGAAGAAACACAGAGCCAATACAATTTGATATGTATTAGCATTGCTATTCATTCTAATTGACAAGGCTTAATTGTCAATTACAAGTGGCACCACATGCTTTTTGGCATCACAATCTGAATTATGAACCCTTTTTATTTCCATCCCAAAGGGCCCTCCAACCACATTGGACACTATTCCAGCTGCCTTTGTTCTCATGCCTAAATCAACCAGCCTAAAACCTCCACTTAGAAATCATCAACACTCTTGAGGATCAGCTCTTCCCTCCTTTTTCATGAAATACTCAATATTGAATGTGGCAGTTACTCGTCACAAAGAGTACATGCCATTTTGGAATTAATCCCTTCCCCATATTAAAGAGGCTTTTATGGATATTAGGCATGTTTTTTTTTTTTTCTTTTTGCCTAAAAGAATCCACCAAAGGATATTCTAATTCTTCCTGCATGGACAAAATTGAGAGCCCAAGGCAGCGTCTCTCTTAGGAATACGGACAGCAGTAATTCTAGCCTGCTGCACTGTCAAACAGCTCCAGCCGAACAGATTAGAGAGGAGAGATGACCGAGGGTTCAGCGCTTCCATTCAGCCCGCTTTCTCGCTGCTCTTCGATCAATAAAAATTTGGCGAGAACAGTAGCTTTGCACCATGCTAATTGAAGCAAATTGAAACGTCTAAGCGGTTTTTCAGCCTTAAGTAAATCAAAAGACAATATGCAGCTGTCAGCTGGAAGCCGCGTTACATCACCGCGCCGCTCGAGAAAGAAAATTCATATTTTAAACTGTTTCCGTAAATGAAATCCAGTTACATCATATCTGTGTATAAGGACTGCTGCTGCTTTATTTATGTCCCAGCCGGTGTGTTGACTTTAAAGCAAAAAGACTTGGAAGTGGGTTTTTGGTGGAAATGCAGAGCTAAAAAATATATAAATATAGTCCAAAAAGAATGTCAACTCTCACTAGAAGACATTTTGTAAGACATTCTCTGTAGAGCAAGAGAGTAAAAGGTGCCTTTGGAACATCATGAAGTCTGTAATTACCACTTAACTAGTTAGCGCCACGCTAACACGTGTTTGGTATTCATCCGGAGCAGCGATAAGCAATCATAAAGGCCATACAAATACCAAACTAAAATTTCTAAATTAAATCATATTCCACTTTAAGCACCATCAGGCAAACTATAATTTTCCTATTAGGATAACGAACGTTCATATCCGCGGCGATAAATCAGTGGGAGCTTCATACTATTTAATCAGGGATGAATAGCTAAAGTTTAAACCATACCAGCAGCCTCGTGCTCTGTAGAGTAATCTGGATATGAGTTTGCTCAGTGCCGAGGCGCCGTCTAATGGAACATCGGTAATGACTTGCAGATTGGCCTGGGAATGGCAGAGAGGGACACGGAGGGTGGAGGCGGTGGAGGGTGGAGGGGGAAGAGGTTTGGACATAATGGCAGCCAGAGACTCTTCTGCTCTCCTCAAAATAAAGTTCAGTCCCAGAGCGAGGGCTGACTGACGCAGGATGGGAGCGTTCAGGGTGAAAAGGCAACGATGTTGTTTATCTGTGATCCAGTTTATCTGTAGCGCAAACACAAAGTGGCACGTAGCATGTAGGGAGACAAAAAAGTGTAACGAGACAACAGAGAAACTCACAGACGCACTAAATATGAGTAATTGTTTCTGTCAATGGAAATCTGAAAATGATGATGCACTGTTATTGTTAAAACTATGGAAGCTGAGAGCGGTCGTTTTCCGCTACTGTTCTTTCTTCGCCGTTTTCTCGAGATAACGAGTTAATTTTCTCGTTATCTCAGGATAACAAGAATCGTTTTCTCGAGATAACGAGATAATTGGTGTTTGTGTTTGCCCGCTCGTGCCCGGTCCAGGATGGAATCCCAGGTGTGTGGAACCTCCCACACACCTGGGATTCCATCCTCAGTCACCAGCGGGGGGCCGGAGGACAGACGAGACCGGGCACGAGCGCTTCATTGTAAGTTGTCGTGCCCGGTCAGCTGTTCTCATGACACGTCATGTCGGAGTTCCCGGTCAGCTGTCTATATAAGATACGTCACACCAGGAAGTCCGACAACTTCTGATGAAGGCTGAAGTGACAGCCGAAACTGTCAACGGGATAACTAGCTCGTTTTCTCAAGAAAACAAACGCCGTTTTAAAAAAAATGTGCGGCCATGACCGCTCTCGGCTTCCGTATAAAACCCCTTAAGGCTGCAGTAACTATTAGTTGAACAGTAAATGGCTGTGTGTCAGGCCGGCACATTTAATGCGACACAAAGCAGTTCAGCTCAACTTGTTTGTTGCCTTTAAACAAACATCAAACAGTTTTCGTTTTCCACGACTAATCTACGAGAGAAGTCATTTAGGAGACGTAATATACTCCAACTGAAGATTTATTCGATATGCCGATTTAAAAAAACTAAAAATATAAAAGACAGGGTTTGTTGCTCTTAGCCAGCGTAGCGAGGAAAAGCATCGGAACGTCGTTTGTAGGGCTGCACGATTAACAGAATATTAACCACGATTTTGGCTTCTCTCAATTAAATGAACACAACGTGATAATAAAGTTTAAAACGCTCCATAGAACACAGACCGTAAAATGACTCGGTTCCACCTCGGGTCAGTGTGACATCAGCTTGTCTTATTTCACTCCTCCACACAATATAACAGCAGGAGGGTGAAAGCAGTGCTCCCTTTATTTAAATGTGAAAGTGCAATAATAACGCTCCACCTCTAAAATCAATGATTATTGCGATAAGTAATGTGTTAATCATGATCTAAATATTGATTCAGTATTATAGAATATAATCTTGGTCATAATCACAAATGGAAATACAGTTGAAACCAGAAGTTGGCATACACTGTAAAAAAAAAAGACATAAAACCTTTATTTTCCTCACTATTAGACATTAAATCAACTAAAATCTTCCTGTTTTAGGTCAGTTAGGATTACTAAAATTATTTCTATTTGCTAAAAGCCAGAATAATGAGAGAGAATTTTTTTTAGAGATTTTTTTAGATTTTTAAAAAAAAAATTTCAGAAAAAACTTATGTCTTTCACACAGTGAATGTAAACTTCTGGTTTTAGTGTATTTTAGTGACAGAAAACACTGTGTTGAAGAAAAACAGGTACTTTGTCTTGCGATTGGTGCAACTACATGAGACAGCACGACAGATAACTTTGACTATTTAAATCAGCAACAAAAAATAAAACTATAATAATAAATTAATTAAAAAACAAACAAAAAAAACATGTATTTTGGATGTCTTTACCAGTGGTGACACCATATNTTATTGAATTTAAACTTGCTGAAGGTTGGGTAAAAACTGCAGCCATGGTTAATCCTCTGAATCCCTACCAGCAGCAGGTTTGAAAGGAAAAAAAACAAAACAACACTGCCCAAATTACACCATGTATCAGAGGCTGTTTCTGTAATAACAGAAAGAACCGTGGGATTTTAAATTTTCCAACGGTCCTTGAACTAATCACGCGTGACGTCGAAAAATAAACCAAATCTAAGCATAAAATTGTGAACTTTCTCGTTTAGAAAAGTTGTCTCTAACCAGGGTCTGTAATAAACAAGAAGCTCTGTTCTGTCCACAGCCATCAGTGACTCAGATGACCCCAACGGTCACATGACAAATCCGGGACTTTTCAGCTAAACTGGGTAGTATGAAAGTATGAAGTATGAAAACAAATTAAAAATGCAAGTTGAAAAGTACCGATAGCAGAGTTCCCACTTGTTTCCAGTAGTGGTAACACCTAAAAAAAATGTCGTACCTTTTAATTTGTGGCGTTTTTAATTAACTTTTTAAATGATTTATGACCTTCTAACGTTTGTCACAGTGCTACTTCTAGCCATTGTTGTGCTGTTTTCATGGAGGACCTCATGTTGCAGTGAAAAAAAAAAAAACTTCTC
The DNA here is from genome assembly GCF_000690725.1 of Stegastes partitus. Taxonomy (NCBI): domain Eukaryota; kingdom Metazoa; phylum Chordata; class Actinopteri; family Pomacentridae; genus Stegastes; species Stegastes partitus. Next base: position 501,407 of record NW_007577784.1, read on the forward strand.
AGAAACAGCTTAGACGGGTTCAAAGAAACCGACATGCTTTCAAATACTTTGTACGGCCAGTTACTGCCACCACAAACTCCCCCTGAGGAGCCTCTTCTGCGTCAAAACCCCATATCAGTGGATAACAGTAGAAAGTGGAGAACCAACTGATATACATACAATCTGTATTAAAACTAAACATGGTGTTATTTAGAGCTTCAGTTCAGCCTGAAGATGAACAAGTTGAAAAAAGAGAGCAAGGAAAAAAAAGGAGACATTGTAAACAGCCACAGAAGACAGAACGTGGGAAGTTCGGATCTCCGTTGGGACGGTAAAACGATGAGACGAACATTCGCCAATGAAACCGCAGGATTCTGGGGCAGCTTCACAGAAGAGGGATTCAAGCAAAACACCCTTTTTCCACAAAGGAAAGGCTGATCGAGCATCTTCCCTTCCTACTAGTGCGGCGTGACGCCGATCCATCACTCACGAGGTAGGCCGTTGGCTTTATTAGCATCACTGTTGCGTCCCACCGGCTGCAGGCCTGCGAACGGCAGCCCGGCGAAACCACATCGCCCACACACGCCCCACGCTCTACTTCTCGCTCTCTCTGCGGCGTGGCCCCCATTAAACTTTAAGGGATTCGACTTGTCCGCCGTCACCAAAAACACTGGGCGAGCTTGTTCTCCTGTCAGTCCCTGCCCACCCTGCTGCCCGCCGCATCATGCTTTATTCATACTGTCACATGGCTTTAAAACGCTGACACAAGCCGCACTGTGACACCGTGACACCCAGTCACACTGAGCGTCACCCACTGTCTAACTCGCTTCCTGGGGGACACTCCGGAGTAGCAGAAAAGTTGTAAGCTGATTTAATGCCGAAAAAATAAGAAAGGAGGAGAGGAGGAGAGGCAGCAGCAGCAGACAGAAGCAGCAGCAGAGGAGGGATTTTGGGACCACTTTAGAAATAAACTCCTCAGACAACAGGTATCACACGGAACTTGCAAAGCGGGAAAAAAAATTAAATAAAAACTCTGGAACGTCTGACTTTGATCTCGCAGTTTTTGCTATTAAGGAAAAAAGGAATCATGCTTGTGGCGCTTGGGCACAGCTGTGCTTTGAGATAAATGCTAATATCAGCACGCCGTCATTTCTACAGCGACAATGCTAATGCGCCGAGGCGTGTCAGGGTCTTATGTTGCCATGTTGGCAAATTCTCACCGCACACAGCTGAGACTGAGGTTATGTCATTAGTTTTGAAGGGAAAGTACTGGAACACGCACAACGTTGACCTGTTGATGACGACTATTTAGAGGAGCAACAACATTGTAATAATGCGTCTTATGAATGCATATCTCTATATTTCATGTATGCACAATTTATCACACATTCTAGGAAATAACACATCATGCTACAACTTTTTCATTACTCGATACAAAAACAATACTTGCACAATGACCAATCTACAAGAGAAGGCTGTTTGGATGTTATTTACTGTGATTGAAGGACTGTTGAGCACATGGAGGTTTTTCTTTTTAAGAGGTTTGTTGACCTGCAGGCTATACATGTGCGGCAAAATGAGCGGGGAACAGATGAGAAACACTGGAAAAGAAGACTTTGTCAGCAGTGTCTTGAAATCCATCTGGCCAGGCTGAACACCATCCAAAGCAAAACCTTTTTCAGATAGCTTTGCTGGTCTTACACCATATGAGCAAGGTTCCAACTAATGATGTGGTAACATGTCTGTGAAGATTCTCAGTCATCCAGGTCGTGGTTGTTCTTACAGTTTAGCAACTGGAGTTCCTTGAAGACGTTCCACCTCTCATCCAAGAGGCTTCATCAGTTCTGACTGACTAGTTGGGAGTTCCAGATGCTTATAACCTGAAGGAGCCATGAACACTTGAGTTTCAGTTTCAATAGGGGGTTTGTTGCTCCTCCCCCTCATTATGCGAGTCGTTAGCGCTCCCCCTGCCACAAAGGGGGTCATTAGGGTGTTTTGTGGCGAGGTGTGAATGTGGTTTCATCTTCCTGGGGAGAGATCTTAGGACTGAATTGTAAACAGGTGAGAGGTGATGCCTCAGACCTCCACCTCTGGTGAGGGATGGTCTTTCCAGTTTGACATATAGATGGCTTCTTTCCCTCCTCTCTCAAACCATCTGTCCTCCCTGCAGGCCACAATCTGTACATCATTGTCTTCAAAAGAGTGTCCTTTGTCCTTAAGATGCAGGTGGACTGCTGAGACCTGTCCTGCGTTGCTCTTCCAGTTGCTACGACTAAACTACGAGAATGACGTGGTAACTTCTCACCTCATAGAAGATACTAATCATCGCTGTTGAAACCACTATCTATTCGCTTGCCAAGAGGTGTTTTAATACCATCATGCACCTCATTCTCTCAAGTTGTTGTCGTAGAGCTCAAAGCACAAGTTCAAGCGAAACTTGTGATCCAGCCGGACCACAGAGTTCTACATAAGCTTGACTGTTTACTTTTAGCTGAGAAGTCGCTGTTATGGTACTTTTCATAGAAGTCAGAACATAGCGACAGAGATGAGAGAGTCGACTGCTTGAGGAGTCGATGGGTCTACAACGAACATGATGAAGGCCTCTTCCCCGACCAACTGAAGGTAATGTGATTGGTTTTGAAGGTAAAGTGCTGGACCACATCTTGACCCACTGATGATGATTTACTCACGGGATCAACAATCCTATGAGGACCATGAATGTGTGTCCCAACACTGGCTGTAGTGCTTCGAATACAGACTGTATCTTATAGCTGGTAAGTCATAAACACACTATGTTTAGTGAGCTGCTTTAACAACAGAAAAACCCACATTATATAGATTGCAGGAAAACATAGTAATCCATCTCGTGGCTCTTTAAATATTTCGCACAAGCCCACAAACACAAACTTCATTGTGGCACAAAGGGGAAACATGGAAGTCATTAAGGTTAATCCTCTGGGGATCCCGGACATCTGTAAGCAATTTCATGACAACCCTTCCTATAATTGTTGAGATAATTCAGCCCTGGACCAAAGTGGTGGCCCTATTGACCGATGCTGCTATCCTCAGAGGCTACCCGCGTGGCTGAAGCCTTATTTAAAAAACGAATGACGCCACATCAGGGGAGCGTTCAGCGAAGCATCCCCTTTAAGTGGACATGTTAATAATTAAACACAACGGCCGTGTGAGTCACTCGTTATTAGCCTGACCTCTAACATTTAAAATTCTTCCCTAATGAGGTTTAGGCGTATGGGTGGCACCTGATAGCAGATGCAGGCCACACTGTAGGGTTCAGTTTACAAGGACAGTCACTACAAAAGTTCAAATGAGGTTTTGATCAATAATGCAGGGATATTTTTTGCAATATTGCTGCAAAAATTCGGGCGCTCACGGTCTGGTATTTGATCTTCTTAGTCAATGTGTGCGTTCGGTTTTAATCCAGAAATCCATTCCGGCTCCACATCGCTGTTCCTTTGAATGACTCCCATGTTTTCTAAAGTTTTTTGGGGTTTTTTTGGCCTTTATTGGATAGTGTAGTCAGAGAGAAACAGGAAAGTAAGGGAGGGAACATGTGGGAAAGGATCATGAGCGGGATTCGAACTCATGACCTCCACATTGGGACTGCAGCCCTGCACATGGGACACCAGCTCAACCAGGTGAGCTATAGCGGCGCCCCAGATGTTTTCTTTCAGTCATTTCCAGCCATCCCACTCTTTGGCCTCAGCGTTTAACTCGACCCGTTCTCGGCATTCCTCTGGTCTGCTCGTAGGGTAAATGTTTGGATTTCTGGCCCGCAACTTTACTAAATCATTGATTACAGCTCCGTACACAAACGTACGGTTTCATCCTACAGAAACTGAAGAGCGTACTCTCAGTCCAACTGGGATCTACAGCGTGCTCTCGGTGCAGCTTTGATGTTAAAGTGTTGGCACCAGTGCTGTACTGGTGGATCCCTGCAGGTAGAAGTTGCTCTCTCCCCCCTTACCAAGAGGCCCCTCTGCCGGCCTGCTGTCCTGACTTCCCTCCCCTGAGTGCCCGGAGCTGCTGGAGATGAGTAATCAGACTCATTACTGAAGCCTCTGGCCAGCTCCTTCATGCCACTGCATGTAATTAATCTACCTGAGAAAACTCATAGTGCAGGCCCCCCTAGGGAGGAGGAGGAAGAGGAGAGGAAGAGGAGAGAGGAGAGGATGCATGGGAGGAAGTCGGCTGGATGCAAGCGGAGGACGGCTAAAGAGCCGATAAGGGGAAAGCGAGAGGAGCAGCATTAGGAAAGGAGGAGAGGGGATTAGCAGGGACGCGAGGACGGCGACGGGGAGGCGAAGAGGGAAACGAGGAGGAGAGGCAGGAGAACACGGGAGAAGGTATGAGAGAGCACAAGGACAGCAGAGGGAAGGAGAGTTTAACCAAAGAGGAGATAAGAGGGAGAGGAGAGGTGTGGAGAGGAGGAGGAGAGGGGACAAGGAAGGGAGGGGAGGTGACAAGAGTAGAAAAAGGAGAGGGGAGGGGAGGAGGTGTAAAAAGTACAAGGTGAGCACAAAGCCGTCCCTGGCCTCATTACAGTAACACACCAGCCCTGGCTCAGGTTCATTCGTTATCTGCTCCTGCACTCGTTTATTCTCTCGCTACATGAATCGTCTCCATGGATTGCATGTCTCCATGGATTGTATGAATAGATATGGCTGGTGTGTGAGTGTGTGTGTGTGTGTGTGTGTGTGTGTGTGTGTGAGGAACCGAAAACTGCCGATGTTAACAAAACAGAGCAGCTGGCTGGCGAAGGGGGGGAGAGAGAGAGAGGGGGGTAGGAGAGGTGTGTGTGCATACGTGTGCGTGTCCATGTGCAGGTCACCCTCATGTAATTAGTCATGTTGAAGGATACCTGTGTTAAAAATACAACACTAGCAGCACACACACACATGTACGGTCCCCGTTTCAGTTCAGCTCTGTTCAATGAGGGGCTTATGAAATAAACTATTGTGCAGGTTTTTTGCACCAAAGAAAACAGACGCCGCAGCACAAATGGACGGGTAAATAAAATAAATAGATAAATAATGAATAACAAGTAATCCCCCCCAGTGTTAACCCTCTGGACTCCAAACCTCACCGGCGGGTTAGGACAGCATGTTATCTGTGAAATATTCCCTGAAATGACTCCATTTATCACAGACAGGAAGTGTACAAACATAGAATTGAGGGTTTTTTAAAGTTTCTGATGGTCACTGAGTTGATCAAGTGCTGTTAAAATGGAAGCTTAAAATCACAATATTGCTGCAAAATAGGATCATTTCTCTACGTCTTGTTGCCAAATTTGCCAAAAATAAGCCATTTAATTAAATTATATTATGTACAAACACGAGACCGTTCCCATTTAACCTAACCAGCGATCTATACCCAGAGGTAAAATATAATAAAGTACGTCTACTCAAGTACTGAATTAAGGACATTTTTTGCTACTTTTTACATTTACTTCACTATGTTTCATAATTTATTGTACTTTTAATTCCACTGTATTATCTGACAGACACAGATTAAGATTTTAAATTAAAAACATTGAACACTGTTATAGATTAAACTACCAGCAACAAATCAAATAGTTAAATCAAAATCCACCTTGGATGACGTTTGTTTTTCATTTTTCATACTTTTTAGCACATTTTGCAGATGCTGCTTCTGCTTGTGTGACATTTTCAATGCAGGAATTTTACCGACAATGATTCAAGATTCAGTTTATTATCATTAGTCTGTTTATTATCTCTGTACATATATTTTTTCTGCTCAGATGTGTAAATTATTGTATATATTTGTTGTCATATTTTATTTATTATTCTGATTTATTTTATTTTGTCTGTATGGTTTTTTTCTTCTTTCTATAGTTATTTTACTTTATTTTTAATTATTCCTCTATTATTCCTTGCTCATTCCTGGGGCGACACCGAGAGCTGAAACCAAATTCCTTGTATGTTGTGTACATACTCGGCCATTAAAGCTGATTCTGATTTTGATTATGCAACACAAAATTGTATGACTAAATTACAGATGTAGTCCCTTTATGCTGCACACAAAAACAAAAAGGCTAATTATTTACAGCAGTACATAATCAAGTAATGAACAACACATTTCTATGCATTCTGTGCAGAAACATCCCTGGATTAGGGGGAAACCACGCAGCTGTTTGTTTGTTAAAGTTAGGAAAACACCAGACAACAGACCCGTCTAGACCAAACCGTGGACATGCGAGCACACAAAGTCTGTCATCCTTCTATAATTTACTGTGCTGCCCAGAAGTATGCCAGATGCATGGACTTACAGTGGAAATTTAACACACACACACACACACAGCATTTGATATCCTATGTGTGTCAGTGTAATAAATCATGTAAAGCAGGTTGCTGGTTGTTGCTGATGCTACAGTCTCCGTCTGCTCCACATGATTAGGAAGAGGATCATGTGGAGAATCTCCATATGTCTGCTTCACGTTGGGCTTCCAAACCCCTGGGGAGGAAGCGCGTGTGTGTGTGTGTGTGTGTGTGTGTGTGTGTGTCCAGAAACAAACCAGTAGGTATCCCCGCAGCTCGCCCCGCATCCCCATCCGTGCGCGCCCGTGAGCGTGCACGTGTCCGTCCGCGCGCCACTCTGCTTTCCTGCAAACATCCCAGAGTGCACCAATGCATCCCCGCGGGTCCCTGGTGTATTTTAGTATGCAAGTTCAATGTTTCAGTGTTTGGTGAGGGGCTAAATAATGCACAAAGAGACAGTAAGATTGAACGGATGAGTGTACATCTACTGCTGGCTAATTTTCTCTGTGATTTATTACCCTCTGCTATCCCAGTCACATCCAGCTGTGATACATATACACACATTTCCCAGCTGAGAATAGCGACGTAGCCGGCACGCAAATGTTCTCAATCACAGCTAGAGCTGGAAATCTGCTGCATTTATGCTTTTATTCTCTTTTCTGTTTTGTTTTTTTTAGTTCAAATTACACTGCTGTCCATAAAGTTGGAATAATTTTCCTTCTCAGACACGTTTCTCTTTTTATTTCTATATACACACATCAGTAATCACTTCTGACCAGGTGCCAGTTACCCAACGGTGAAACCAGTTCTGACTGAATAGTGGGACGTCCTGCCCACTGACACCATCAACAAGCTGGTGGACAGAATGCCACCATGTTTTAAAGCATTGATCTGTGTCAGGGGTGATCAGACTCAATATTAGTGACATTTGAAGGAGTAATATTGGACATTCTAATGCATGAAATCCTCTCGAATATGTGTTTCCAGTTATATGACTAAGGTAGAAAAACTGAAACAAAACCCTTAATCCTGTTGTTCATTACCCCCAATTTAGCTTAAGCCTGAATAAACAGTTTGTAAAAGTTAATTGTGGCTTAATTTTAACTGTGATATGCATTGTGTGTATATTGTGATATCAATAAAGTTTTGAGAAGATAATACACTTTATCTATCAAGTATTTAGTATTTTAGTAGTTTCATGAAAAAAAACAACAACAACAACATTGTATTCCAATTTGTATTTGAGTATTTCTGTTTGGTTGTCAGAGGTTTATATATGCCATTTTTCTTTCGCTGAAAGCCGAGACTTCCGAGTTAAATTCCATTGTGCATATGGAGACGTGTGCATAATGACAACAAAAGGATTCTGATTCTTGATGGACAACAGTGTATTATTCTATTAATTCTATCAGCACTCATACAACAGAAGCGAGTGATATTCACTTAAATTTCAAATGATTCCAAAATTGTACCACGTCTGAATAATTGCATAATTTCTTAAAAACAAAATTAAAAAAAAAGAAAACCATAGTAGGACTATAATTCGAGTTTGTGGGATTGAGCATGTTTGGCGTGAACCTGCTCAGGACGACCACAGTGAACATGTGATCCTGACAGTGAAGCACGAAGACGAGGATGTGATGATACGGGGCTGCATGAGCGCAAAAGGTGTCAGAGAGAAGACATTTACCTAGATATAATGCAACTATTAAGAGGGCATTAAAGTATGTATTATTGCAGCTTTAATTGCATTAGGAAACTTTAAATATAGCAGTGTTTTTCAGCTTTTCCTTAACCTCTTATGACCTTGCGTCCAAATGTGTGGACATCACATTTTGGGTTGTATTACCACAGTAAATAATTGTTTTTATTTATTTTTTTTAAAGTTATTTTATTATTGTTATTTTTATTTTTTTTTATATTTTATTTTTTAAATATTTCTGTACACTTTTTAATATTTCTTGTTTACTCTATTTTTTTTTTTGACTTTTTATTCTATAAATCAGATCAAACAGCAAAAAGAAATTTAAAAAATGCACATCAAACAAGAGCTCAGGTCTTAAGAGGTTAATACTAAATGTGCCAAATTACTACATGCATCGTGACGGGGGTCACTGTTGGAGCCCTGCAGAGCGATTTAGTGTCTTTGGGTTCATCATTTTGGTTCATTACTCAGCAATATTACAGTTGTGTTTCAGCTCCACCTCTGTAAACGCTACCTGGAAGCAACCCAACTCACCAGCACTGAAACCAATCACAGCTGGTGAGATATTTCACTACAGAGTCGGTGGAACAAACGTTGGCTGCATCTACAACTAGTCTGTGATTTTAAAAGGTGAAAAGTTCGATTCCTCCAACAGACCAATGAATGTGAAACAAGGCAGCGTTGCTAACCTTTGGAGCACTGCAGCTCCTTNAAAAAAAAAAAAAAAGCTGTGTGTATGAGCGGATCTTTACAGGAGGGGAGATCAGGAGGCCACTTGGGGGCAGCAGAACAAGAACAACCAGTTCAGCGTTAAACTTATTCATAAATTCAATACAACAAATATGTTGGACTACATTAGCATAATTATAACTGACAATTTTACTCAAAACAATGACTTTACTAATCCACTTTTGGGGAATATGAAAGCTCAAACGTTCTTTTTTTTTGTTCCCAGAGAGGAAAGAGAAGGAGGAAAGAAAACCAGGAAAGAAAAGATCAAATTAACGCCAGTAAGCCTGATGAAGCACGCTGTCGATTAGCGAGGCTGACACTTCAAATCTGAAGCATTTATAGATGGTGGCAGACTGCTAATGCTCTGCTTCTAGCCTCAACAGAACGGGAACACGGGATTGAAGAAAAACAGTGTGTTTGGAAAAACTAGACGGAGTTTGAATTGGTAATGTTAAAGGACCACAATCAAACATCTGTTCCAGCCGTGAATGGAAATCTGAGGCCACTTCACATCTGCGCCTCCCCGCCGCCCATCCCGCTCCCTATTGTTTTAACAAGACATTATCCCAAGGTCTGCACCTTATTACTGATGCACCAGAGTCACAATAAAAAGCACAACATTCCTCTGAGGAGATAATACAAACGTACGCCTCAACACACACAGGCGGAGGCTTCCCCCACATATACAGTACAAAGACGCACAATTGCGCAAACCCATGAAGGAAAAAAAAAAAAGAGATGAAAAACCCACAAAGGAGGGAGGGAGGGAGTGAACAAAAGAGTCGGGAGGAGGAGAGGATTGTGGGAGCTGTTTCATTAGGAGTGGTGACAGGTGTCAGAGCTGAGTCTGCATCAGATAGTGGAGCAGTTCTACACAATGAGACACAACAATCTCTTTACCTGGGGGATTCCTCTAATCCCTCTTTTTCTCTCTCCTCTCTTTTCTCTCGCTCACACTTGATCTTTTTTTCTTTACATTCTCTGCAGCTTTCTTCCTTTTCTCTTCTCTTATTGTTGTTTTTGAACCTTTATCCTTCAGGAGCTAACTATAAAGTGACTTTCTCCACATCCACACAGCTCCACACGTGGATGTTTCTCGGCACCGTAACATCTACGGAAACGTTTAGGTCTAAATTAACTGCACCAAGAGTCGAGGATGAACAGAGGATGAGTCGTGATAAACCGCCGGGTAAGAAAGGGTGAGAGAGGTGAAGCGAGAAGGGAGGAGACGAGGAGGCGAGTCGAGGTCTTGGGAGCCGTGCAGTCGTTTATTAAAGTTGGGGGGGGATGAGAGTCGAGGAGGTCAAGTTCCCAACGGAGCGAGGCAGGGGTGGAGCTCGGCAACATGGGAGTCGTGCACGCTGCTGATATCTCGGCATTCCCACATGACGACTGCACAAAGACACACAAACCATATCAAAAGAGATCTTCCCAAAAATACCCACAACACATCTTTTTTCTCTCTCTCTCTATCGTTCACACACATTCGTACCGATCCAGAGTTAAATCTTGCCCTCTGGCTCTATGCGGTAAGCTTCTGCTTAGGCCTGTGGAGTGTTTTACAGTAGCCTTGGGGCCAAATACACGGATACTGTGATCAAAGGTGGGAAGGTAAGCCTTCAGAAAAGAAAAAAAAAGATTGGTCTAACTTCCTCTTCCGCACCGCCGGTGTGAAATCTTTACCAGGCTTGTTTCTTGTCTATGATCTGATGGCTAGATGTTTGAAAAAAAAAAGGTTTGATTTCCTGCTAGTGTTCCTGACACGAATTGTAAAAGTAGGGGAGAAAACAGAAAAATAGCCAAACTGTGTAAACATTAGGAAAGGCACCACTTTTAACAAAGGTGTAAACACTTATTTTACCATAAATGAGACTTTTCCAGGTGGGCTGTGGTTCTCCAGAGCACTTTTTGAAGGTCTTAAGTTTGTCACAACTTGACATTTTTACTCATCTTGGATTATATTCCTTTACTTAGCATTTGTTAACACCATGAGTGTGATTGGATGCAAGACATCCTGCTACAAGCGCTTCTATTGCTGTTCATGACAATCGTCCCTTTCTACTTCACATGCAATTTTAAGAATGTTCATCTGGGAGGCAGAAGGAAAAGTTGTGGAGAGTTCATCTGAAAAACAGCATCCAGCAGGAAGCTCACCACAGTGTTTATATTCTGGAGTGCAACACTTCCTGAGACAGCATCAAACTTTTACTGACACTTACAAACCTAAATGTACATGATGCAAGCAAAGTCAACGTACATTTCAGAGATTTCTTCATTTCACGCCCAAACAGATTGAACTGATTCTAGCCATACACATGAGCTACCTATGTGGACACTGCTGCTCGTCCTGGGTGTGACATTAAACTGCATCCAGGGATCAGTGGACCCAACCTGGAACCTATAAAAAGCACACAGGTGGCCGTTACTACTCACTCTGTGACTGGCGAGTGCGGTCGGCGCCACAAAACCGAGCAGGCCCTTGAGTTACCAGGGTTTAGATCTTGAAGACTCCAACGGCTATTTAACTGAGAGCAGCGCCAGGTGGGCTGGCGTGGTTTAAGGCGGACCTTGACTGTCTCCATCCTCCATGGTGCTGCTGGAGAAGGCAGGTGCCCAAGTGCGTGGGTCTCAGGCAGCAACCTGTGATCCACCCGAAACAAATTCACGCAAAGGCAGAACCAACGAGCCTCAACTTTCTTTCTTATCATTTCTACCCTTCTGGGCTCGGGCAGCCGTATCAGACGCTGCCACCCAAGAACAGCTACAACCGAACTGAGGACAAGTTGAAACTGTCTCGGATATAATGCTCGGACACGTGTATATATATATATATGTACACTGCTGCACTAGATTCAGTGGTGATTTCAAATGATTTCTAGTTTCCACTTTTATTAACAGCTAAATTTGTCCGTCTGGTCGTCAGTCACACATCTCAACAACTGTACATCTGATCTACTTCAGACTTGGTGGGTGTAACACTGGGGACCAAAGTAAGCGCAGTGTGTTTTTGAGGTCCTTAATCTTTGGCTGCCCTTTGGGTGGAGCCTTAGTCATGCCTGTTGCTAGGCAACATCATCATCATCAAAAGCAAAACACCAGAGTTTCACCACAGACAGCAGCCACTGCGCTCGTATAATCAAAAGTTTAAGTTGTGCCTGTTTTATTTAAGGTTTTGTTCATTTACCCGAGGCTCCGCTGCAGATAAGCTTTCCCATCAATCCAACCCCACTTTCCCTTTTCTCATCTTCAGTTTCCTCTTCTGCTCTCTATACATCTTCCTAACATTTGATCCTCCCCTCCTTCCCTCTGGTTTCCACCTGATCTGTGGTTTATTTTACTACGATAATGCCTACAGTCATGAACTCCAGCTGTCTAGGATGCTCTGCTGCATTTTCATATTGACTTTTTCTTTCCTCCGCAGCCTTCCTTTCATCACTCGCCGCTCCTTCCTCTTTCCCTTCGCTCTCCTCTTATCCTCATCCCATCTCCTTCACTCTTCGCTGGCTGCCGGGACGACGTTTTTAGAGGTAAAATACGGGCAACGCTGAACAGGCCATTCAAACAGAGAGAGGATGAGTCAGAGACTGAAAAGAATGAGGAATTACATCACACTCAGAGCAGGAGGAGTGTGTTTATAAAGTTCAATTATCCTGCTGCTTTAGAAACACATTCGAGTCCTCTTTAAAGACAAAGAACCGCTTCTATTTTTGCAAAGAATGACAAAAAAAAAAAAAAGAACATGACATTTGTTTAATTTATATTAAGCCGCGTCTAAAGTACGTTTCCTTCCTTTCACGTCTAATTGCTTTTCATCGGGACGGAGGCACTACATGATGTCAGAGATGAGGCGAGATCCCCGATTGGCTGCTGGCTGTCACCGCCGAGGCGCAGACAACCTCCGAGTATGATGGATGAGGGAGTCGGGGCGTGTTTGTCTATGTGTGCGAGTGTCAGGGGGGGTCAGCGCAGTGTAGAGGGTCCCAACGGATTAGCGTTACAGTCCAATGAAGCATCTCAGAAAGGAGGGGGCAAGACCCCATCGACCAGCGTTCTTGCAGAAAGCAGGGGAAAGAAAAGGACCTGATATGATGACCACACGTCCCAGGAGGGCGGCGGAGGGGGAGAGGAAGAGTCGTCTGTTGAGCAATGTCTCAGCTTTACACGCTAATATAGCTATATCCTCAGAGAACACGTCTAAGAGAAAGTAACACACCAGATGGGCAATGGATCATACCAGTAATCCCAATAGATCTCCCCATTCAATCAACACACAGACAGTTAATAAGGCTGTATCTACAAACATTTCCTCGATTCAGACAACTCTCCTCACCGCCTTAGTCTATCTGTCTTATTTTTCATTAACAAGTTCGTATTTATTTCTCAGTGTCTTGAGTCGTAGCGGACGACAGCGACGACAGGTGAAAATGGAGAGGCGGCTTTATTGACGCATACATCACGCGTCCCGCTATACGGCGAGAGAACCCATCTCGGAGGCTGCCTATGCTTCCGTCTTTTTATGTAAAAAAAAAAAAAAACAACAAGGGAGGTCAAACGAAGGCCAGACATAAACTGATATCCATCAGCGCGGAAGCTCTGGGATTCTCTCGTGGGCCTCGTAGCTCCGGAATCGTAATTTCTGATATGTAGATTGTGTACGGCTTTAGTACGTACACGGATATGTGCAGCGCTGTTCCTATTTTTGTCTGCAACGCTGTGATCTTTGGCCTTTGCCAGCCCTTTTGACGAAGGCTAATATAAGATGAGATACAATCCTCTAGGGTCCAAACATGGTTCAGATGTTCGCCTTCGCTGATAAACTTTTATTCATCTTTGTTGCTAAATGTTCATGCTATGGCATTTTTGGCAGTGGATTTCTTTGAGATCTTCTTTTGTTCTGCGAAACTCCAAACAAGCAGCAAACATAAAGACCCGTCTTATGAGGATTCTTACCAGAAATTACACACCCGAGACATTTAGTTAATGAAGCCTCCATGATTTCAGTGTTTTTTTTGTGTGTTAATCTCGTGGGAAACACCAGGAAGTTGGTATTAAGCAAAGGAATAGAATAATTCACTCCATGAAACTGCTCTGTCTTTTCAACACTCACATCATTCCCCGTGACAAAAAACACATCCGTCATCCAGGATCACTGCGGATCATGAAGATGAAAGACGACGGAGCCACTTGGGGCATTTCGAGTTTCTGGTCCAACATCAACCTTCTCTCGGCTCTGTTTTGTGGTCTCCAACGATTCCCCCGGGGGAAATATCTGGCTCTTTAGCTGCTAAATGCTCCAATATGTTCAAAAGTTAGTCGCTAACTGTAAACACTTGGTGCTTTGAAGATTGTGTACAGTGGGGGTTTTGGGTTTTCTTTCACTCAAAATAGCTGGTTTCTGCACCTGAATAAGAAGAGTGGTCCCAAAATAGTGAAATTACGAGCCGGTCAGCCAAAAAAAAGAAGCAGCACAATGAAGATCTTAAGTGGAGCTGCAATTTTGGGTAATAATTCCCTTACGAGTGACCCCTTTTCACACGGCCACGTTGTTATAAAAATATCAATTGCAGCTACTTTAAAGGAGAGACCTAGTGTCATTTGAGCCTTTTTCTTACTTTAAATCGGCTTAATGCATCCATGCCCTTCATAAAAAGCACAGAAAACCCTACAGTTTATATAGTCAGACTGTGATAAACCTTATGAATCATTAAGTCATTGAAATGTCCAGGGTTCCTGAGAAATGGCCATCGAGGACAATAACAAATCCAGGCCTTAAAAAAAAAAAAAAACTCTAACCCCCTGGCACCTGAAATGATGAGGAAATCTACATTTTCCAAAGCTATTTAACCCAAGTTCTGCAGAGAAGATGTTGCGTCTACCGGCAAAAATACCTCGACTCCCCCCCCGACTGTATAGAGTTCTTCATCACACGTCTCCATTAGAATAGCGGTGCCCCGCTCGCTATCTCTGATGACCGAGTGCGATTGTGTGTCTATCTGGATGCTATCAAGTCTGGATGGTCAAAGAGGAGGATGTAGACGATAAGCATCAGCGAGTGGATCAATAGGAGCCTCTAAAAATACACAATCTGTTGTGTGTGTGTGTGTTTCTGCGGGTGACACAGTAGATACATGACAGATAACAAGAAGCTATTGAGGATGGCCTCACTAGGAGCAGCTCACTCGCTCTTTTTTCTTTTTTTTTTTTCAAGCCCGCAGGATCAAAATTTGATGAATTTTGTTTCATCGTATGAGTGGAAAATGACAAAGTGCTCCTTGTCACGTGGGAACCGACCAAAAACAGACTCACAACCCATTTTAGACCGTGACCCAGTGAATAATAAGAGATTTCTGTGACCCACCTAAGAATCAGCCAACCTTTCAAGGTCAGTGCAAAAGAGCCAGTGATAAATGTACCAACTTTCCTAACATGTGCATGAGTTTATTCCCTCCATTAGTCTTGGGACGAGACGATCTCTGTCCCAGAGCTCCCAGGTCGGAAAAGTTTAAGAAACACACAGACTTCAACAACAAAAGACACCGCGGTATCTCGTATGCAAATTCGCCGGGGCCGGAAAACTTTTTTGAAAGCTCCCCTTTTTGCGAGACCTGTTTCATCTTTTATTCTAGATCCGCGACTCATCCCCTGTGCTTCATTTCAACGAGGAAACTTTTCATCTATTTTGCTCAAATGAACAGAGTTCCTCAGTGGTAGTCGAAGGTGGAAGGAGGGCAGGCACCCCATTGCACCAGACTAGGAGCTCTTCTGTTCAATGAAAGACACTTTGAACTGTGTCGGAAGCCTTTTGGAGTGTCCACCCACTCCTCGTAACCCTTTACCGCAGAGGATAAGGAGCGAGACGAGTGAAGCAGCGAAGATAAAGAGAAAGACTCCATCCTATTATGAACTCAATTGCCGATACTTAGAGCGGATGAACACAAGCAACACCTTGGTTCCGTAACGGCTTTATTAGAGAAGAATTTCTAATTTCGCTTACTTTCAAGAACTTGAGCAAAGTCGATTGCATTACCCTCATCATCTTTGATCAAAGCGGCTTAATACCTTTTCTTCCTATCTCGAGGGGGAACCCGCTATCAAGGAATTTACACCGCCACACAGCGTTATTAAAGAGCCCATATTATGCGCATTTACAAGTTTATAATTTCATTTTTTGGCCTCTTTAATGTTCAGAATTCATTTTCTCATACTGTGCATTGCCACCTCTTCTCACCCTCTGTTTTACAAAACTC